>NC_133806.1:33861007-34161007 GCF_043250625.1 Sebastes fasciatus | reverse complement strand
TGTCAGTGTGCTGACTTGACTATGACTTGCCCCAAACTGCATGTGATTATCATGAAGTGGGCATGTCTGTAAAGGGGAGACTCGTGGGTACCCATAGAACCCATTTACATTCACTGATCTGGAGGTCAGAGGTCAAGGGACCCCTTTGGAAATGGACATGACAGTTTTTCCTCGACTAAATTTAGTGTAAGTTTGGAGCGTTATTTATCCGACAAGCTAGTATGACCTCCAGTATCTTCACTCTAGCTTTAAGACTGAGTCCGCTACAACCTCCGAAAGATTGATTGCGTTAATGCGGTAAAGATATTAGCTGCGTTAAAACAAATTTGCGTTAACGTTATTATCACATTAACTTTGACAGCCCTAATGTTTAGTTTGTTAAGTTTATATCTGATACTATATAATGTGTTTAGTAATTACTCCTAAGATTATGATGAAGATTATGAAGTTTCTTTTCTGCCGCTGGTCAATATGTCATCTGGTAATGTGATGATGTCACAGACACATTCAGAGAGAAAGGTTTAGCCAGGCATTAAAGATGTCTGTAGACATGCAGCCATCCTCAATACAATACAAACCAAATAATGCACCAAAGTTCAGTATTCACACAATGCTCCATATCGCCTTATCACAAAATAACACAGCCGGCACATCACAGGTGGACCAGCAGAGTCCAGCAGAGTCCAGCAGTGGCCTCCTCAGTGACTCTGACACACAGTTTACATCACAGCCAGGTGGGGCTTCATGTTACCAGCTGCTCACATTAAATCTGCCCCCCCCCCTTCTCTGTGTAACAGGTGGGTTTGTTTAACTTCCGTCCGTCTGTCCGCCCTGTGCCACTGGAAGTTCACATCCATGGTTTCCCAGGACAACATTACTGCCCCCGCATGGCCACCATGAACAAGCCTACCTTCCAAGGTACAGCTCCACCTTCACATGTTCACATGTTCACATGTTCACATGTTCACATGTTCACATCTTCACATGTTCACATGTACACATGTTCACATGTACACATGTACACATGTTCACATCTTCACATGTCCACATCTTCACATCTTCACATGTCCACATCTTCACATGTTGACATCTTCAAATATTCACATGTCCACATCTTCACATGTTGACATCTTCAAATATTCAAATGTTCACATGTCCACATCTTCACATGTCCGCATCTTCACATCTTCACATGTCCACATCGTCACATGTCCACATCTTCACATCTTCACATGTCCACATCTTCACATGTTGACATCTTCAAATATTCACATGTCCACATCTTCACATGTCCACATCTTCACATGTCCACATCTTCACATGTTCACATCTTCACATGTCCACATCTTTACATCTTCACATCTTCACATGTCCACATGTTCACATGTCCACATCCTCCCATGTCCACATCTTCACATCTTCACATGTCTACAGCCTCACATCTTCACATGTCCACATCTTCACATCTTCACATGTCCACAGCCTCACATCTTCACATGTCCACATGTTCACATGTCCACTTGTTCACATGCTGCATGCACATTCATACATGAGTTAATTTGATCTGTTGTAGGTAAAGTTACTGCTGCAACTTTACAGCACTGTTCAAAGTGATCTGAACTTTCTTAGAGCTATTTAAACTTTTAGGTTATGCAACATTATCATAATAATAATAATAATAATAATAATACAAAATGCCATTCCTGTGTGTATTTCAGATAAATTCAGTGGAGCAAAGTTATCCATTGTTAAACTTCATATTCCACATGTTGAGGTTTTCTGAGTTTGAATCTGTACTACATGGTGATCCTTCTTCAGCTTCTGTTGACTAAACCAAGGAACTACTGGGCTCGGGGCTGAGGACCACAGACAGGGCAACATTATGTTAGAGACAGGCTAACACATTGTTGGTTTAAAATAACACCAGCCTTATCCTCTAAATATCTCTCTGTGTGTGTGTGTGTGTGTGTGTGTGTGTGTGTGTGTGTGTGTGTGTGTGTGTGTGTGTGTGTGGTGCGTGCGTGCGTGCGTGCGAGTGCGTGCGCAGCATCCACCAGAGATGGTAGTTTGAAACACGTGCATCATAGCACCCAAAATAATCCTAAAAGGGTTACTGGAGCACTGCCAAACATACAGTGCACATATGTAGAAATGTACATGCGTGACCGTTGCATATACATCTTTACAGCGATACGCAGCCACTCCCCTGCCAAGCCGGTGCTGATTTTTGTCTCATCACGTCGGCAAACTCGACTGACTGCCCTGGACCTCATTGCCTTCCTGGCCACAGAGGACAACCCCAAACAGTGGCTGCACCAGGACGAGAGAGAGGTAAGCTAATAGCCTGAGCAGCAGCAGCAGACTCATTCTTCTGTCAGTGTCTACTCACTATGCCTTCAGGCACAGTGTTGAGAGCGGGTGTAGTTTGGTAGAAAGAAAATAGTCCCATCTCTACGGCCGATACCTCCAACACTCGGCAACTCACACCAGAACAATCCAGATTGATAAATAATACTACAAGTGAGAGGAAAAATGTGTATTTTTGATTTTGGAATGAACTGTCCCTTTAACACCTCTGAGTTTAATGTGTAAGGAGAAAGCTCTGTGATAAACAACATGAGGTTCAGGAAGTTTGATGATGAGTGCAGAGAGCCGACACACTTATAATGTGTATTTCCATGGATGCCCCCCCCCCCCCCCCCCCCCCCCCCTCCCCTTCCCCCCACCCTCCGATCTTGCTGAATTGTGCTGATGCTCCATTCCTCTGAGTAAGTGCTGGTTTAAGTGTAATTACAGATGGAATTCAACCCAACTTGTGCCGGAAAAGCCTGTGTCATCCTCCATTATATTGTCTGTGCATACCTTAGGATCAGTTTAAGATAGGAGCAGTGACTCCTGTGGGTTTACATTTGAAAAGTATGCTAATATTATTACAACACTCTGATATGCAGTCCTCATAGAGGTACGGTAAGATAACTGTAATCATCTCAACATGCACGTCTAACAGTACTGCAGAGAGAGGGAGGTAACTATCTACTGGTTTTACTATCACGTGTTGTGTAATCATTAAAACTCATCTCTGTCAGACACATAGGCCCAATTCCAAACCACCCCCTACACCCTCTCTCTACCCATTTCCACTCCGTCTGTGCGTTCGCGTGGAAGGTCCGCCATATTTAGTGCCTTTCCAAACCAATTAGCGGGGAGTGGAAGTAGGTTATAAAACCCTCTAACAGCGAGCCTGCACCGATGCTGACTTAACCAGCTGCCCTTACTGACAACGTGCAACGCCGTTTAGTGTTCGTCATGGAACACGTTCCAATGTAAGTTCCGTGCCACCACCGTACAAACATTTACTGTAAACTGTTTAAATTTAGGGTCAAATAAACCCTTGTCTAGACTAGAAAACGGTAGACATGTTCATTAGATTGTAAATTGTTGTATATTGTATGTATGTATGTATACAGCATATATATATATGCAATTATTTATATGCAATAATTTGGTGCAATAATTCAGCTATGCATTAATCTGGTTTACTCCGGCATTAACACTGCATTTATTTATACAGTACATTTAAACTAATATTCTTATTTTACACTATTCTTGAATTTTTATAAATGCATGCATTTATATTATTTGCATAGACCCTTTTTTCAGCAGTATTATCATTTCTATATTTTTATATATTTATATTTATATTCTAGAACGGGAGCAAAACATAACTCAATTTCCCCCCTGGGGAGAGGGAAGTTCATCCCGAAGTGGCTGCTGTATTGATACCCTCCACCTTAAAGAAGGGCGCTTCATTCAGCTGTGAGTGTGACTACAAACAGAGTGCACTCCACCACGCAGTGGGAGGGTGTAGGGGCCGGATTGGAATTGGGCCACAGTCACCAGTGATTGACTACAAAGTTGCCATGTTGCACCTCCATGTTTCTACAGTAGCCCAGAACCGACAAACCAAACTCTGTTAACTTTTCCTGCTTGGGCCGGAGTCGATTACGTTACTCACTCCCGTTGCTGCTGCTCTCTCTATCTCTTGCTTCACCACTCACTTCCCACATAAACACACACACTCTTCTCTAAATGACCTACGCTACTCTTACAACAACTCTAGAGAGGAACATTCACGTTTTCCCGTCGGCCGCCGTAGCTCTCCAACCTGTTGGCTAACCGGAGAGGCTTCAGTTGGTTGCAATCTGCAGCCTCACCACTAGATACCACCAGATCCTACACACTGCTCCTTTAACTATGGTTCCATCTGTCTAAATTCACTTTAAGTTAGTTTAAAGTTGAGTCTCCAGAGCATGCGCTACATGGAGATTGGGATTGTATAATCAGTATTTTTGAGATTCTGGAATACTGTAATTTACATAAACAAAGAAATTGGTATAGCATCACCGAGCTCTCCATTGGCTCATACTGTACATATTGTGTATTGCTCTGTGGCACAAAGGCCCACTGTTTTCTAGCTCCATGCAGGTTGAGGTTTGAGGGCTGATCTTTTAGAGGAAAGTATGTCCAATCTGTGCTAGAATTTGGCAGACATAACAAAAGGCTTGTAGAAAAATCCCTTCCTGGCAATCATTTCACTCATCACCTTCTCTGTTTCCTCTGAGTATACATGGAGTAGCATTATTTACTCAACTATGATATGTCCAAGTTTAAAGATGATTCATGTGGAACTGTTACAGAGTTGAACCCTGCAGATAAACTGTCTCAATGCAGATATGTACTGTCTTCTAACATGGGCCCAGTCTCTATACTGTAGGTGTGTGCACGGCGTCCCCGGCCTCTGTGTGTGTTCCGCTGACAGATGCTGTTGCCTGCTGCTTCTCTGCGCTGGCCCGTGTAGCAGCTCAGCTCCCTGCTGTTTGACCGACAGGCTTCTGGCGATAGCGGCTTAACTCTCACCGGGGGTCACCCACTGCCTCAAATCCCCTCTCCCACCTGACAGCTCTTTCTGCCTCTGCTGCCCCCCCCCCCCCCCCCCCCCCCCCGCTCTATTCTCCCAGGGCTGGATATTCACTCTCCCTTACACTCTCTCACTTAGCACCTCACATCACATTTTTCATTGATGAGTTGGAGTATTTGAACGATGCATTGTAGTTTGTATAATTGATTCTAGAGAATCAATAAGGTGGAAGGGGCGGGGGGGATACTTTTTGTTTAATATGGATATTCTTCTTCAGGTGCTCCGAGCTGCTGCATTGCTTGATTTTACTGGTACATACTGTAGGCTATCTCACTGAAAATTGTCTTTATGATTGTATTTTTTTTTTTTTCATTTTAAATCTTCAAATTATCTAATTTTCAAAATACAAAGAAAAGAAATAATGAGGACAGAAGCCGACTGTTGTGTCCATCTCTGTCTCTTCCTGCAGCTCTGTCTCAGTTTACTCTGGCAGAGCACACGTTACTCTCTTTTCCCTTCAACCCAGAGACTGTTTGTGTTGGCTGGAACACATGAGATCAGTATAATGCCAGACTAGATGCCCCAATCCTACTGGAAGCAGACTCTGTGACTCTTTATATTACACATCTATCTACAGGTGTCAGATCACAACGACGTGGAACATTTAGAGAACAGAGAACAACAACTGCTGTTTTACAGTAAACCCCCATAAAACCATTTATGCCATGCTAAACTAACCAGCTGCTGGCTGTAACGTCATGTTTACAGGACCAACATGAGAGTGGTATCAATGTTCCTGTCCAACTCTCAGCAAGTAACAAACATGTTTCTCAAATGGAGAGCTCCGGCTGTACGGCCATACTTGGTGTAGTAATAGGGGCCGGTCTACGGCCATACTGGGTGTAGCAATAGGGGCCCGTCTACGGCCATACTTGGTGTAGTAATAGGGGCCGGTCTTGACATACTTGGTGTAGTAATAGGGGCCGGTCTTGACATACTTGGTGTAGTAATAGGGGCCGGTCTTGACATACTTGGTGTAGTAATAGGGGCCTGTTTACGGCCATACTTGGTGTAGTAATAGGAGCCGGTCTTGACATACTTGGTGTAGTAATAGGAGCCGGTCTTGACATACTTGGTGTAGTAATAGGGGCTGGTCTACAGTCATACTTGGTGTAGTTTACAGTGTCATGGTCTGGCAGGTCAGCACTCAACTGTGACATTCATGACACCTGTCGGTCAGTTAGTAATGGGATTGTGTCCGTCTGTCTATCATTGCCTCTGCTCTGGTTCGTCTCTAGATAGAGGCTATCATCGCCACAGTAAGGGATTCCAACCTGAAGCTAACGCTGGCTTTTGGGATCGGCATGCATCACGCAGGCCTGCATGAGAGAGACAGGAAGACTGTGGAGGAGCTGTTTGTCAACTGTAAGATCCAGGTAGGACCTCCCACTGCACATCACACCTGATCTGACTACGTGACTTACCTCTAAACAGCGTTGTAACCTTGATAGACGTGTCGCGCTGTTCCATTCATGACGTTCTATTGCAGAAATGGTCAGTACTGTGCTGGTTGTCAGTTTAAAACGCTGTCCTTGGTCTAAAAAAACATGTGAAAGTTGTTGTGTGTACTTCAAATATTCCCATTTCCCTTGAAAAGGGGACGATGAGGCTGTATGCAGACAGCAACTTACACACTGATTGAATGATGACCGATCTGTAATGGATGCGATAGATACACTGCGTGTACATCTTACCAATATTCCCATCTGTTCCTCAACACTTAAATGACTCATATTATACTATTTTATGAAATCATTTTAAATGTATTTAACTTGTGTTTCATGGTTCCAGTAAGTGTTCACGTCTGTCCTCAGGTTCTGATTGCCACCAGTACTCTCGCTTGGGGGGTGAACTTCCCTGCTCACCTGGTGGTCGTTAAGGGAACTGAATACTATGATGGCAAATCCAGGCGCTACGTGGACTACCCCATCACAGGTACACAGTCAGGTGTTTTCTCATGGCTCATACAGTACAGTGTGTTTGAATCTACTGTGATCAATAGCTTAGAGCAGGTGCCAGTCTAATTTATGTCTATTTCACCCCGGGGGCTCCGATGAGAAGCAGTGATGACAGAGTATGCTGTTAAACTGTTTTCTAAAGTTGAGCTCATGATGTGGTTTTTCTCTCGTGCACGCGTACCATGACTCAACTCCGAATGAGGCTGCTACACACAGCTAAGGACCCAGAGAAGACCCAACAGCACTACAGGCTGCCCTAACTATGCCTGGCTGGGGAATTTAGTACATCTACTATAACAGAATACATGTGTTCATTATAAGTGTGTAATGTGAGCAATGTAATGAATGATCCCTTAATGAAGACTGAAGGGATCTGATTGATCTCATTTATCTAAACTGTGGAAACAGACTGAGGGAAACAGTCTCATTTTAAAAACATTAAGCTCTGGAGAATTCTGAATGTGCTGTGCTGTGTGTGCAGATGTTCTACAGATGATGGGGCGAGCAGGTCGGCCTCAGTTTGATGACCAGGGCAAGGCGGTTATCCTCGTTCATGACATCAAGAAGGATTTCTACAAGAAGTTCCTCTATGAGCCGTTCCCCGTTGAGTCCAGGTAACAGTCACATGTCTGCTGTCTTCTCTCATCAGGGGGGGGCTGTACATAGAACAAGATCTAATCTGTTCCTGTATGACAGTGGGGAAAAACTGCCGACTAGCTTGTTGCAAAGGAGGTTAAATAACGCTCCAAACTTATGCTAAACCTTCGAGGGGAAAAACTGTCATGTCCATTTTCAAAGGGGTCCTTTGACCTCTGACCTCCAGATATGTGAATGAAATGGGTTCTATGGTTACCCACGAGTCTCCCCTTTACAGACATGCCCACTTTATGATAATCACATGCAGTTTGGGGCAAGTCATAGTCAAGTCAGCACACTGACACACTGACAGCTGTTGTTGCCTGTTGGGCTGCAGTTTGACATGTTATGATTTGAGCATATTGTTTTATGCTAAATGCAGTACCTGTGAGGGTTTCTGGACAATATCTGTCATTGTTTTGTGTTGTTCAATGATTTTCAATAATAAATAATCTAATAATTATTTCCAATAATAATTTGCATTTTATTTTACATGGTTGGAAAGCCTGTTTATTTAACTTCACAATGATGTCCAACTTGTAAGGATCATGCATTTGTGGGATGAGCAGCACAGCTGATTATGTGGGTAGCGCCCAAGAAAAATTTGCCAAAATGCTCTCCCAATGGTAAACAGTTTATTCTCCTGTTGGTGTTGACTCTTGTTTTGAGTTGTTTGGTGGATTGGATGATTGAACTCTCTATCAGTAACAAGGAACAAACAAGACATATTGATTGATTGAATCCACCGTCAGGAGCCTCAGTAGCGGTGGAAGATCCATACGCGGCCACAACAGCCTGGCACCTCCTCCTCATGCTGGTCACCAACCTGGTCACACGTTGCTGTGGGATGGCGTTCCATTCCTCAACCAGGATTGGTTGCAGGTCAGCCAGCATGGTTGTGTTGGTCACTCTAACACGTACAGCACGCCCAAGCTGATCCCACAAGTGTTGAATTGGGTTGAGGTCTGGACTCTTGGCAGGCCGTTCCATTCTCTCTACTCCCACATTGTGGGGGTAGTCTGTGATAACCCTGGCACTGTGGGGGTGAGCGTTGTCATCTTGGAGGATGAAGTTAGGTGCCAGATTGTGGAGATATGGGATCGCCACTGGCTGCAGAATCTCATCCCGATATCTCACTGCATTGAGATGGCCTTCAATGATGACAAGCCTTGTTTTGCCAGTGAGGGAGATGCCGCCCCACACCATGACACAGCCCCCACCAAAAGCTGTTACTCCATCGGTGCAACAATCAGCATAGCGTTCTCCGTGTTGTCTCCATACTTTGACCCTGCCATCCAACTTTGGCAGACAGAACCTGGACTCATCACTGAACATGACATTCCCCCACATGTTCAGGTTCCATTGTCTGTGTTGTCGACACCAGCGCAAACGGGCCTGACGGTGAAGGGCAGTCATTGCAGGCTTCCTGGTAGCCTTATGAGAATACACTGTTTACCATTGGCAGACCATTTTGGAAAAAATTTCTTGGGCGCTACCCAAATAATCAGCTGTGCTGCTCATCCCACAAATGCATGATCCTTACAAGTTGGACATCATTGTGAAGGTAAATAAACAGGCTTTCCAACTATGTAAAATACAATGACCATTAGCATTGTTACAACAGAGAAATAATCCACCAAACACAAGTTTCCAAACTTTTTTCCAGTTTATAACCCTCATAATGTACTAGTCTATAGATGTGTTCTTCAGAACATGAACGTGTTGCCAAAAACAGGTGATAATACAAAATCTAAAAATATAATGGCATATAATGCAGTGAATGTGCAGAAAGTTTTAAACATGAGCAGACATTTTGCTGAAACACATATGACCTACTAAGGTCCAGGGGGTTATAAATGAATTCAAATGAATTGATATACAGTAGGCTATTATTGACATGAATAGGTGCCACATGCACATTTAAAGAGGTTACTTACTTCTGCAAACAAAAGAGGAGGGAAGAGTGAATCATGCCTACAAGTGTGTTGACTCAGCAGAAAAACATTAAATCATGATAAATCTACAGCAGAATACATATTTGCCTCAGCATTATATTACATATCTTGAATTGTCACCTTTCAATAATCTCTTCTAAAACTGGGCATATATCACCAAGTACAATATGAGTTTTCATATAGTTTGTGTGTGTGTGTAAAGTCGCTGCAGTGAACCCTGTACTGTCAGACTCACCTGGCACATCTTCACCACCATAGTTGTCTGATTGATAGCTGTCAGTTTCACCAGGTTTCACGTCATTCAGATGCAGAGAAACAGTGGGTTTTCCTCTAACGGCCATGAACAGTTGTGTTACCAGCATTATCTTGGCCTGTAGTCTACGCACGTTCACCAGAGTGTTAATTATCTCATCATTACTAAGGATTGCTGACACTCGATTTCGTGCTGACTCGCTCATAGTGTCACACTTTTTGCAGCAACATCCGTACGGATTAATCACATCGAAAGCACAAGATGGCGGCAGCGCCTCGATGACATCAGATTTCATTTAATATTTTCAATTAATATTCTCACTTGTCATTTCATATTTTCAGGTTTCATTCCATATTCTCATGTTTCATTTAATATTCTCAGGTTTCATTCTATATATATATATATATATATACAATAATGTCCTAAACGGCATGCCATATTTTATATATGCAGTATATATATATATATATATATATATACGTATATATATATATAGCAACGGTCTGCTATTCATAGCAACGGTCTGCTATACATAGCAACGGTCTGCTATACAGAAATAACAGACCGCAGAACGCCGTGATTGACGAATCAGAATCGAGTATTCAACAACTAATCCATTAATGGGCTAATCTACTTGGTGGTACAGACTTCTATCTGTTTGTATCCAGCTGGACTAGTTGATATCATGTTGTAAGTCTGTGTGTGTTGTATGTTGTATCCCCAGCCTCCTCAGTGTGCTGTCAGACCATCTGAATGCTGAGATTGCTGCAGGAACCATCTCATCCAAACAGGATGCCATGGACTACATCACCTGGACCTACTTCTTCAGAAGGCTGGTGATGAACCCCAGGTTAGGCAAACGTGCTCACACCACATATCATTACCATAAACTGTGTATAAAGATGGACAACATGACAGCTCCCTTAAAGTGAAGCCAAAACATCTGGATGTTCCCCTGCTGGCTGGCTGCAGTATAGCTCATAAATCCCGCCCCCTACATGTTAGCAGATGGGACATGGGCCAAACCAAAAAGTCAAAGTGGACGTCAAATACATATTTCCAAAGATGGTTTCTGTCATTTTAGGTAGATGTGATCACGCTGATGGATGTTCAAGTGTTCACTTCTCTGATCGGTTTGGTTTTAATGAGTTAGTTGATGCTATAAAAGGGAGTGAGACGTCATGATTGACAGTTGTGATTGACAGCTGTGATTGACAGCTGCCAGTGAACTAGTCGCAGCCGAAGGTTCTGAATTTTACGAGAGAGGAGGTATAACTTTAACTTTCCATAACCGTCACCAGTCTGAGTAATAGAACATGCATCAGTTTGATCATGAATGTATTAATAGAGATATTATGGTCAGTTGTTGTGTCTTTCTAACGTAGCAGCTAGATGGCTCACGCTAACAAGCTGCGACCCTACTCGGCTTGTGATTGGCTCAGGCGGGTGTGTGGGCGGAGCCTCGATACCGCGGCTCCAGCCCCCCCCCTCGATCACTACTACGTAGACTCTGGCTCCAAATGACGTCAAAATGTCAAGATGGCGGCTCCTGTATCTGGATATTTTGGCTTCACTTCTGTACAGTGGGAGGAAGAGGAGAAGCGTCGTCCATCTTTATAGTATATATATATATATATACACAGGTATATACTGTATATATATATATATATATATATATATAGTCTATGATCATGACCAACTGCAGCAGATCATGCAGTTCAACACTAAAGCAAACACACATGCACACATTCTTGGCGTACTCTCACAACCTGGTTAGAAGAGTGCCATGTTCTTCAGTCAGACATCTGCTGTGTAGACAGAGACCATTCCAGAACATTCCAGCCTGTTGGTATTTGCACGGCTGTCATCCCACATTTACCATTCAGTCCCTGACTGAGGCCTGCAGTAGGGTTGGACCAGTACAGGTCGGTGGAACCAGACACTCATCATTATGGATTCAAGCTGGGGGTCAATATTCAATGAGAAGGATTTAGTGTTCCTCCAGGATTGGTGGAAAGCCTCATACTGCATTTATGCTCATCTTTTGGCTGGTGCAGACCGTGTAAACACAACATCCTGGTTTTAAAGGTGGACCACAACCGTTGATATGATTCCACTCTGTATCGCTCCAAACTCGAATGTCTCTCGCCATCAGATGAAACTCACTAACACTAGTGAGACCAAGGACAGGAATACTACTGCAGCTACCACTATTACAAAGACTATTAGTGGATGTATTATTACTAGCTTTAGTATTATTAGTATTATTAGTAATTAGTAATAATATTATTATTATTATATAACAATAATTGGTACTGTATTATCATTTGATATTCATAATAGTACTATCACTTAAGTATCACTTAATCACTTGTCAGTGCTGACATATCTGCAGGCCCTTTAAACATGTAATTACATTCCCATCCATCCATTTTCTGCTGCTTATTTGGTGCTCAGGTCGCATTGGTAGCAAGCTAAGCATAGTAGACCAGACCTTCATCTCCCAAGCTACTTCCTCCACCTCTACCTTGGTTATTCCAAACCACTGCTAGTTCAGATGGGCTATATTTATATACCAAACACTCATGACCATAGAGACAGTGAGGGTTGAGACATTACTGTCTCTGCTGCACCAATCTGCCTGTGGCCTGCTGAAATGTAAAGACGTAAAACGTAAAGAGTTTTATGAGAAATGGGGGAATCCACAGTTTTCTGGGATACCATGGCCTCAGATTTGGAGGTGCTGATTCTCATCCCAGCTGCTTCACACTTGGCTTCAGAACCATCCCAGTGTGTGCTCAGGGTCACAGGTCGATGAAGACAACAGAACCACATCATCAGCAGAAAGCAGAGATTCAACCCTAAGGACACAAAACTGGATGCTCCTCACTCCTCAGCTGCACCTCAAGATTGTGTCCATGAAAATCACAAGTGACAGCCTCGGCAAAGCTCAACACCAACCGAGAACAAGCTGGAGGTACAAACAAAGCTTTTATTGGGGTTACACAAGGACCGGATGGCTTGTTGCAACATCCCCCTATCCCATAATCTGCAGCAACCTGCACACAGTAACCATGGCCCAAGTTGACAATGAATCCCATCATTGACAGGCTGGGTCCTGATAGCTCGTCCCATTTGGGATCCGATTCCCAGTTGAAAAACATATCTAGCAACAGTTAGCTTGTTGTAGCAGCAGTGAGCTCATAAACATCAAAACAATATTTTCTTTTGATAAATTTGATATGTTTCCTTGAATCTTGTATTCTAAATATAAATGAAACAATAAATACCAAACCAACAAAAAACAAACCAACAAACCAACCAACAAACCAACAAATCAACAAATCAACAAACCAACCAACCAACAAACCAACAAATCAACAAACCAACGCTGGTGAAAACATAACCTCCTTCCTAGGCCTTCGGCCTCGGCGGAGGTAATAAAGAAAGTAGAGATACTGTAAGTAGCCAACTAGTGTAAAATAACATGACGCCATGGGTTGGTTTTTGTCTGGCTGCCACTCTCCTACCCATAGTGACTGTGTATCAGTGGAGAGTGGCTTTGACTAGTTCTATAGATTCTTTAATAATTGGCATAACATCAAACATACAGCAAAGAAAGAAAAATACAATACGTGGGTGTAGCAACATTCCCACCACGAGATGGACTGACTGTCCTTGTCCTGTATTACACCACTTGCACTTGGAGTTGACACTAAGTTAGACCCACAGACCTTCCATTAAATCAAAACTGAATTTGGTTCCAGTATGACAAACATATTTAGCTTTTATTGCTCTTTAATCAACAGTTCTCTTAACTCCAGCTTCATGTTGCATCAGATGATAGTCGGTGTCTTAAATTAGTGCAGATCCCCGGACACCGTTATCTCCATGCAGCTGTGTTTTCTATGTGAACAGCTAATCTATCACGGGGACACGGGGACACAGGGTCCCATGGGTGTAGTTAATGTCTGCAGGCTGGCTCCCTGTGCCATCAGGAGCCTAATGGTGATGATGCTAATGGCCATGACTTAATCAGACAGCCAGTACAGATCTGTGAAATGTGTTCAGTAATAAACACTTTCTGTGTGCTGTTAACATGTGGAGCGATGGGAATGAAAGGAATACTTAACATTAAGCACACATTAGATGTGACCATTACACATCTCAACTGCTGCTCCGGTGTGATTAAACCTCCCTGCTCCTGACTGCAAAATAAATGATTCTGTAGGATGATCATGAACACATCATTTGTTTTAATGGAATATGACAAGTGGGCGATTGTTTAAAGGTTTACATTCATTATGCAGACAACTGTAAAATGACCTTCTTCTAAACCAATCTTCTAATCCGTGGAGGGAGACCTCCGTGGCCGGAGACCTCCGTGGCCGGAGACAGCCGTGGCCGGAGACAGCCGCGGCCGGAGACATCCGTGGCCGGAGACAGCCGTGGCCGGTGACAGCCGTGGCCGGAGACATAATGTTTTCAGGTTGTTCGTTCGTCCGTCCCATCCATCCATCCATCTTCAACCGCTTATCCGGGATCGGGTCGCGGGGGCAACAGCTCCAGCAGGGGACCCCAAACTTCCCTTTCCCGGGCCACATTAACCAGCTCTGACTGGGGGATCCCGAGGCGTTCCCAGGCCAGAGTAGAGATATAATCTCTCCATCTAGTCCTGGGTCTTCCCCGTGGTCTCCTCCCAGCTGGTCGTGCCTGGAACACCTCCCAAGGGAGGCGCCCAGGAGGCATCCGTGCTAGATGCCCGAACCACCTCAACTGGCTCCTTTCGACGCAAAGGAGCAAGGACTCTACTCCGAGTCCCTCACGGATGACTGAGCTTCTTACCCTATCTCTAAGGGAGACGCCAGCCACCCTCCTGAGGAAACCCATTTCGGCCGCTTGCACCCGCGACCTCGTTCTTTCGGTCATGACCCAACCCTCATGACCATAGGTGAGAGTAGGAACGAAGATTGAACGGTAGATCGAGAGCTTTGCCTTCCGGCTCAGCTCTCTTTTCGTCACAACGGTGCGGTAAAGCGAATGCAATACCGCCCCTGCTGCTCCGATTCTCCGACCAATCTCACGTTCCATCGTCCCCTCACTCGCGAACAAGACCCCGAGATACTTAAACTCCTTCACTTGGGGTAAGGACTCATTCCCTACCCGGAGTAGGCAAACCACCGGTTTCCTGCTGAGAACCATGGCCTCAGATTTAGAGGTGCTGATTCTCATCCCGACTGCGTCACACTCGGCTGCGAACCGATCCAGTGAGTGCTGGAGGTCGCAGACCGATGATGCCAACAGGACCACATCATCTGCAAAAAGCAGCGATGAGATCCTCAGCACACCGATCTGCAAACCCTCCTCCACCCGACTACGCCTCGATATCCTGTCCATGAATATCACGAACAGGATTGGTGACAAAGCGCAGCCCTGGCGGAGGCCAACCCCCACCGGAAACGAGTCCGACTTATTGCCGAGGATCCGAACACAGCTCTCGCTTTGGGCGTACAGGGATTGGATGGCCCTGAGAAGTGCCCCCCTCACCCCATACTCCCGCAGCACCCCCCACAGTATCTCCCGGGGGACCCGGTCATATGCCTTCTCCAAGTCCACAAAACACATGTAGACTGGATGGGCATACTCCCAGGCCCCCTCCAGGATCCTTGCGAGAGTGAAAAGCTGGTCCGTTGTTCCACGGCCAGGACGGAATCCGCATTGTTCCTCTTCGATCTGAGGTTCGACTATCGGCCGAACCCTCCTTTCCAGCACCTTGGAGTAGACTTTACCAGGGAGGCTGAGCAGTGTGATACCCCTGTAATTGGCACACACTCTCTGGTCCCCCTTTTTGAAAAGGGGAACCACCACCCCGGTCTGCCACTCCTTAGGCACTGTCACCGACTTCCACGCGGTGTTGAAGAGACGTGTCATCCAAGACAGCCCCTCCCCACCCAGAGCCTCCAGCATTTCTGGGCGGATCTCATCAACCCCCGGGGCTTTGCCACTGTGGAGTTGTTTGACTACCTCAGTGACTTCCACCAGGGTAATTGATGATGGTCCCCCATCAGCTTCCAGCTCTGCCTCTACCATAGAGGGCGTATTGGTCGGATTCAGAAGTTCCTCAAAGTGCTCCTTCCACCGCCCGATTACCTCCTCAGTTGAGGTCAACAGTGTCCCATCCTTACTGTACACAGCTTGGATGGTTCCCCGTTTCCCCCTCCTAAGGTGCCGGATGGTTTTCCAGAAGCACTTTGGTGCCGACCGAAAGTCCTTCTCCATGGCTGCTCCGAACTCCTCCCACACCCGCTGCTTTGCCTCCGTCACGGCAGTGGCTGCTGCTCTTCGGGCCCGTCGGTACCCTGCAACTGCCTCCGGAGACCTCCGAGATAACATATCCCGGAAGGCCTCCTTCTTCAGTCGGACGGCTTCCCTGACCACCGGTGTCCACCACGGTGTTCGAGGGTTGCCGCCCCTTGAGGCACCTAAGACCTTAAAACCACAGCTCACCGCCGCAGCTTCAGCAATGGAAGCTTTGAACATCGTCCACTCGGGTTCAATGCCCCCAACCTCCACAGGGATGCCAGAAAAGCTCCGCCGGAGGTGTGAGTTGAAGATCTCTCGGACAGGGGCCTCCTCCAGACGTTCCCAGTTCACCCTCACTACGCGTTTGGGCTTACCAGGTCTGTCCAGAGTCTTCCCCCACCCTCTGACCCAACTCACCACCAGATGGTGATCAGTTGACAGCTCCGCCCCTCTCTTCACCCGAGTGTCCAAAACATGCGGCCTCAGATCAGATGATACGATTACAAAATCGATCATCGACCTTCGGCCTAGGGTGCTCTGGTACCACGTACACTTATGAGCATCCTTATGTTCGAACATGGTGTTCGTTATGGACAATCCATGACTAGCACAGAAGTCCAACAACAAACGACCACTCGGCCATTCTCGTTAAAGTGATATCTCAGAAACGCCTGGAGGGAAGTTCTTCACATTTGGCTCAAACCTGGATTCGAAGAGGAACTGATTCGAATTTGGTGGTCAACGGTCAAGGTCACTGTGACCACAAAATGGGTTTTTGGCCATAACTCAATAATTCATATGCTAATTATGACACTATCACACAAATATCTAACGGAAAAACTGATGAAGTGAGGACATTTTGGACAGACATGGATGTAAACTGACACTTGACTGGTTGGTGGAGGCGTACAACCACGAGGCGGTAATTCTAGCTTTACTTTTCTCTACAACTTAAAGCTCCACTTGGGTATAGTGTTGTTGTTGTTTTTTTATTTCAACATTTTTAGTCTCTTTTCATGACCATAGGTGGTTGATTCCCCTGGCTCTCAGGGTAATAACCCATTTTATTACCATTTTCATTTTCTTTTCTTTTTTATTTAATTTTTTTACCAACAAAACAAAACATGTCATGGAGGCAACATATACTTTGGATCAATTGAGGAACACCAATTATTTAACATAAACTGCTATCACAGCATAGACATATACTGTATACATTCAAAATGTAAATTTTGTATATACCTATTCTTCCACGCAGCCACAAAACAAGAGAGAGCCTGTAAGAAAACAAAACCCTGAGGAAAAACAAAGCAAAAAGATATTTTTCTAGGCAAGGAGCTAGCACCAAAAATACATTGTTTTGGATCTATTGCTATTTTATTACCGGGAAATTGTTCTGTGTTTGGACAGAAGACCAGACCAACATGGACAATTTGAGCTTCAGACTGAAGAGGAGCAATGCAGATTCCGTCCAGGTCATGGGACAGTGAACCAGCTCTTTACTTTGAGCTGCTCCACTGAGATCTTTCTATTGCAAGAGTGCTGGAGGGCTCATGAGAGTTTGCCAATCCAGTGTACAAGTATTAAGTGGACTTCACATTGAAAGGAGTCAGTTGATGTGGTTTGGGCGTGATCCTGATCATCCCTAGACGCATCCCGGTGGAGGTATTCCAAGCACATCCAACTGAAAGGAGACCGGGGGGAACCCTAGAGCAAGCTGAGTGATTATAAATAGTATCTGGCCAGGGAAGGTCTTGGTATGCCCCTGGGGGAGGTGGAGGACTACTGGGCTTTAACTTAGACTGCTGCCACCACAACCCGGACCCAGATACGTGGTGGATACATGGAAATACCAAGTAGAGATTATCAAAATACTAAAAACGTGTTCCATAAATATTAAAACCTCTTCCTTTTAATTGTTGAAAAGATTCCATTGTATCACCTACAGAGCCTGGTTTTCTTGTTCTCTTATTTGACGTGCACACACCATGCACAAATATTGTCATTATGAGCTAATGAGGGATGTCTTTGATTACTTTCTGCTGAGCCTCATGTGGTAACTCTTACTTAGCGGTGCTGAGCATGGAACCGATTTTGGCTGGCCACTGGTTGTCTTATTTCAGGTAATAATTTCAGGCTGTGGCTTTTCTTCACACCACAACAGTGTGTAAACTCTAACCAGCAACAATGCAGTAGTGACAGGCCATTTTACTGCACCATTTCACCGTTATCTGGGTTCTACATTAGGCCCTAATGAGTTATGTTACATCATTGGGGAGAGAAAACCCCTGTCAAGTCTCTTCTCTTGGTTTTCAGTCATATCCTGTATTATATCATATCAAGGCAATCACTCTTTATGATATTTTTTTGTATAACTGACTAACTAGTACAACTTGAAGATGAACCCCAGTTCACACCGGAAAGTGGCACAGTGAAGTTAATTCAATATACTATATTACTGAGGAAAGGAAGGTTGGAGATCGGCTGGTAGCTGTAACCTGGTGAACTAATACTACTGACGAGCTAACTGTTGATATGCTTGTCAGCTGGGAATATGCTAGTAAATTTCCAAGCTAGCTAGCTAGCTTGCTAACTGATAAGACAATAAACTCACAGTTTATTAAGGAGATATATTTGTACAACGTATTGTTGAGCCATTACTGTCTGCAAATCCTGCCTCTGCTGTGGAGCAGGTAATTCTTCCACTGAGCGGGGTTATGGATGGTTTATCGCAGCTAAAATAGGCTACAATAGCTCCCTTTGTTTTGGGCTCTCCATTAGAGTAGTACCAATACCGATACCAGTATAGGAATGCGTCCTATACTGCCCAAAATTCGGGATTGGGTATCGGCGAGTATGCCAGTCTATGTAGGCTGGATGGAGGTATCATGGCTTCCACTGGCAACTACTGTTTTAGAGCAGCGAACAACAGTGTGGTGCTAGTGGGGAGTGCAACGGTAACGGTAGTCAGAGCGAGGAAAATGTCAGCAATTTGGTAATATTTCAAAGTGGAGAATCCAACAAGTAAAATGGCGATATGGACAGTATTTAAGGCTTCTGTTTCAAGGGGCACTAGTGTCAAAAACATTTGAAGACGCATCATGGGAAAGAGCACGACGACTTCACCAAGGCAAAGGGGGGAAAAAGGACGAATCGCAGCAGCAAACGTTGGAAACAGTATTCCAACGACGAGATAAATTCCACAAAGAAAGCCCAAAAGAGACGAAGATATATCTCACTGGTATGGGATCGGAACATCTCTACTCTCCATTCCCTCAGTGCAGCTATGGCAAGACAGTTTGACATTGGCTAACCCTGCAAATTCATGTGTCCAGGTCCACCAATCTTGGGTCTATAGGAAAGGTTTGATCAGATTTGCTCAGATTGAAATGAACAATTTTGCTTGAAAATGCAGCTGTTTTATTGGTGTGACTGCGCCTTAAACACTTCTCCAGGTTTCAAAAAACAGTATATGGTGTTTACATCCAAAACACTTAACCAGGATACTCTATGTACCCACAGTCAGTGGGAGTTCTGATTGAAGCAGTGGAATTCACTGTACAGCATACTGTATGTGTCTGCTAGAACCCGTCCATCAGTATGTATGTCTTCTTGAGCCTCCCTATCCACAGGACAGTGGAGGATCAAAGCGAGCGTGAAGTTCTCAGTTTAACTGAGCAAATACACGACTGTTTACGGCAAACAGCTTTCTTCTTTATTTTTGCACAAGGTCATTGATGTTTTTTTGTAATCACATTCTTTTCCTGTGTCCTGTGTTGTTTAGTTATTACAGCCTGGAAGACATTAGCCATGAGTCCATTAACAAGTACCTGTCGAACCTTGTGGAGAGAAGCCTGCGAGACCTGGAATGTTCTTACTGCATAGAGCTAAAAGAGGTGTGTGTGTGTGTGTGTGTGTGTGTGTGTGTGTGTGTGTGTGTGTGTGTGTGTGTGTGTGTGTGTGTGTGTGTGTGTGTGTGTGTGTGTGTGTGTGTGTGTGTGTGTGTGTGTGTGTGTGTGTGTGTGTGTGTAGTGTTGTAAAATGACACAGATTTGTTTAACATGGGATCAACCTTTGGTTTGTCAACCTGTTGTCTCCATTACTGCTCCAGGATGATCGGACCATTGAGCCTCTGACTTATGGTCGCATCGCCTCCTATTACTACCTGAAGCATCAGACCATCGGCACCTTCAAGGAGCGACTGAGGGCTGAGCTGCCCATCCAGGACCTGCTCTCCATTCTGACGGTGAGTTTCACACTGTCAGTTCTTCTATCACTACTCACTATGCCTTTTTTTGGTATATACACACGTGGACAAAATTGTTGGTACCCTGCCGTTAAAGAAAGAAAAACCCACAATGGTCACTGGAATAACTTGAAACTGACAAAAGTAATAATAAATAAAAATGTACTGAAAATTAACTAATGAAAATCAGACATTGCTTTTGAATTGTGGTTCAACAGAATCATTTAAAAAAACAAACTTATGAAACTGGCCTGGACAAAAATGATGGTACCCCTAGAAAAGATGTAAAATAATTTGACCATAGGGACATGTTAAACTAAGGTGTGTCCTGTAAATAGCATCACAGGTATCTTCAAACTTGTAATAAGATAAGATAAGATAAGATAAGATGAACCTTTATTAATCCCCAGAGGGAAATTCAGGTGTCAAAGCAGCAACATCAGCAAACAGAGTGAATCACAGGAGAGGTAAAGGTATACAAAAATTCTAAAGACAATAATAGAGATATAAAAGATACAGAGTGAATGGGTGAACATAGTGTGTACAGTCCGTCAATAAATAAATGTAGTATGTACAATAAATAAATAAATGAATAAATGTAATATGTACATATGTGCAGTCAGCAATAAAGTGGTATATAGGATGTATAGTGTAAAGTGAGTGTAAAGTGCGCCAGATAGTGCATGTTTAAATTTCTTAAAAGTCCTAATAGTTGTCATATGGGGGTCAGCCTTGGTTGTGGAGCCTGATGGCTACCAGCATGAAGGACTGACCCAGGCGCTTTGTGTTGTGCCGAGGAGGGATGAGTCTGTGGCTGAAGGTGCTCCTCATCTTGACTAGCTCATCATGGAGGGGGTGGAAGGGGTTTTCCAGGATAGCGTCCAGCTTCCTCCTCATCCTGCCGTCTGCCACCACCTCCAGACCGTCTAGCTCAGATCCAACCACAGAGCCAGCCTTCCTCACCAGCCTGTTCAGTCTGTTGGCATCCCTTGTGTTCATGTTACCCCCCCAACATACCACAGCAAAAAAGAGAACACTGGCTACTACAGACTGGTAAAACATCTGCAGCAGCCTATTGCATACATTAAAAGACCTGAGCCTCCTCAGGAAGAACAGTTTGCTCTGTCCCTTCCTGTAGAGGGCCTCGGTGTTATCAGTCCAGTCAAGTCTACTGTTCATATGTACTCCCAGGAACTTGTAGGTGTCCACCACCTCCACCTCCTCCCCTCGGATGGTGATGGGAGTTGGGGGCCTCGTGCTCCGCCGGAAGTCCACCACCAGCTCCTTGGTCTTTCCAATGTTGAGCTGGAGGTGATTGTTATCACACCACCCTATGAAGTTCTCCACCAGGGCTCTGTACTCCTCCTCGTTGTCATCTGTGATGCAGCTGACGATGGAGGAGTCATCGGAGAACTTCTGTAGGTGGCATGTACCCGAGTGGAAGCGAAAGTCGGAGGTGTAGGTGGTGAACAGGAAGGGAGACAGCACAGTTCCTTGGGGGGCGCCGGTGTTGCTCACCAGCACATCTGACAGGCTGCCCTGCAGTCTGACATACTGTGGTCTGCTGGTGAGGTAGTCCGTAATCCAGGCCACCAGGCCATGGTCTACCTGCATCACTGAGAGCTTCTCAGCTAGCCGGAGTGGCAGGATGGTGTTGAAGGCACTGGAGAAGTCAAAGAACAATATTCTTACAGTGCTGTGCGGCCTCTCCAGGTGAGTGTAGGCTCTGTGGAGCATGTAGGTGATGGCATCATCCACACCGATGTTTTCCTGGTATGCAAACTGCAGGGGGTCCCGGAAGTCGCTCACAAGGGGCTTGAGGTGCTGCAGAACCAGTCTCTCAAAGATCTTCATGACGTGTGACGTCAGAGCAACTGGCCTGTAGTCATTGGGGGTGCTGGGGTGTCCCTTCTTGGCCACCGGGACGATGCAGGAGGTCTTCCAGAGCTGGGGAACCTTCTTCAGCCTCAGGGAGAGGCTGAAGAGGTGCTGGAACGCTGCTGCCAGCTCCCTAGCACACGCCTTGAGCACCCTGGGGTTGATGTTGTCTGGTCCCCTGGCCTTGTTCACGCTGATCTTTGAGAGCTGCTTCCTCACCTGGCCCCTTGTGATGATCAGGGTGGATGTTGCAATGTCTCCAGGTGCAAAGGACATGCTGTGGATGTGCTCCTCAGGGTAGGTATGGGGGGGGGCAAGCTGCTGCTGCCTCCTGGGGATGGGTGCTGGGGGGAGGAGGAGAGGTGTGGAAGGGGGTGCTGGGGGGAGGAGGAGAGGTGTGGAAGGGGGGGGGAGGAGGGGAAGGAGAGGTGTGGAGGGGGGGCACTGGTGTTGGTGAGTGAGGACCCAGGCTGTCCTGCTGAGCTCATGGGGGTTGGTTGGTCAAACCTGTTGAAAAACAGGTTTAGCTCATTTGCATGTTCCTGGGTCCCCTCAACACCAGGGCTCGGCTGTTTGTAGCCAGTTATCTTCCTGAACCCCCCCCCCCACACCTCCCTGGAGCTGTCGGCCTGTAGTCTCCCCTCCAGTCTGTCTTTGTAGGTGTCCTTGGCCGCCCTCAGCTCCTTCTTCAGCTCCTTCTGGACAACCTTGGCCCCCTCCATGTCCCCGGCCATGAACGCCCTCTTCTTCCTGTTCAACAGGGCTTTAATGTCCCCATTGATCCAGGGCTTGTTGTTAGGAAAGCAGCGTACCTTTTTGGTGGGTACGATGCTCTCCTCACAGAACCTAATGTAGTCTGTGATGCAGTGGGAGAGCCCATCGATGTCCTCACCGTGGACCCTGTCAAACAACTCCCAGTCTGTTGACCTGTAACACTCCCTCAGCTCCTCCTCAACTTCCACTGACCACTGTTGAACAGTCCTGGTGGTGGCGGGCTGCCTCCTGACAACAGGCTTGTATGTTGGCACAAGCCTGATGAGGTTGTGGTCTGAACCGCCAAGGGGGGGGAGAACAGTGGCGCTGTATACCTCCTTAATGTTGGCATACAGCAGGTCCAGGGTCTTATTGTGTCTTGTGTTACAGGTCACATACTGGGTGAAGTTCGACAGGGCTCTGGAGACCTTCACATGGTTAAAATCACCATTTACAACGATGAATGCGCTGGGGTGCCTCGTCTGTAATCCTGCGACGGTGGAGTGGATGACGTCACTTGCCTGCACCGCCACAGCACTCGGTTGAATGTAAACAGTTACTATGATGCAGTGTGAGAACTCTCGAGGCAGATAATATGGCCTCAAACTCACAGCCAGCAGCTCAATGTCCGGGGTACAGATGCGCTCCTTTACGGTGATGTGTTTGGGATTACACCATCTGGAGTTCACAAAGACAGCAAGCCCTCCGCCTTTCTTTTTACCGCTCTGTTTGTCTCTGTCAGCTCGCACCACCGTGAAGCCTTCCGGTTCCACTAAGCAGTCTGGTATAATCCCCTTCAACCATGTCTCCGTAAAGCACAACACACTGGACTCTCGGTATTCCTGTTGGTCTTTCACCAGGGCTGCTAGCTCGTCCGTCTTGTTGGCCAGAGATCTCACATTGCCCATGATCACTGAAGGCAGGACGGGTTTAAATCTCCTCCTCTCCTTCTCCCTCCTCCCCCTCACGATCACACTGGCTCTTGATCCCCGTCTGTGTCGCCGTATCTCGGCAGGTAAATCCTTTGGTGGCGCTGCTACTCGGTCCCGAAAGGCGAGGAGCGCTTCAAATGAATACACCGTCCGTTGTCCGATCATGTCCGTTTGTCAGGCTAACTAAATATAATAACTAAATAAGACGGCTGTGAAAAAGGAAACTATTTACATAAAGTGTGCAGTATACTATCACTGACAAAAACTAAGCGCAGTAGAAAGTTAAAAGTAACGAAAAAGTAGCAAAAAAGAAGACAAAGAAAGTAGAAACACGGAGAGCTACTAAGACAGGCTGCCACTCGCGTCGGCGCCTAGCAACCAGAAGTCAGTCAGTCTGCCTATTTAAAGGGTGAAAAGTAGTCACTGTGCTGTTTGGTATCATGGTGTGTACCACACTGAACATGGACCACAGAAAGCTAAGGAGAGAGTTGTCTCAGGAGATCAGAAAGAACATTATAGACCTTCATGTTAAAGGTAAAGGCTATAAGACCATCTCCAAGCAGCCTGATGTTCCTGTGACTACAGTTGCACATATTATTCAGAAGTTTAAGGTCCATGGGTCTGTAGCCAACCTCCCTGGACGTGGCCGCAAGAGGAAAATTGATGACAAATTGAAGAGACGGATAGTACGAATGGTAACCAAAGAGCCCAGAACAACTTCCAAAGAGATTAGAGGTGAACTCCAAGGTCAAGGTACATCAGTGTCAGATCGCACCATCCGTCGCTGTTTGAGCCAAAGTGGACTTAATGGAAGACGACCGAGGAGGACACCAAATCATAAAAAAGTGAGACTGGAATTTGCCAAAATGCATATTGACAAGCCACAAAGCTTCTGGGAGAATGTCCTTTGGACAGATGAGACAAAACTGGAGCTTTTTGGCAAGTCCCATCAGCTCTATGTTCACAGACGCAAAAATGAGGCGTCCAAAGAAAAGAACACTGTACCTAATGTGAAACATGGAGGAGGCTCGGTTATGTTCTGGGGCTGCTTTGCTGCATCTGGCACAGGGTGTCTTGAATCTGTGCAGGGTACAATGAAATCTGAAGACTATCAAGGCATTCTGGAGTGAAATGTGCTGCCCAGTGTCAGAAAGCTTGGTCTCAGTTGCAGGTCATGGGTCCTCCAACAGGATAATGACCAGAAACACACAGCTAAAAACACCCAAGAATGGCTAAGAACAAAACATTGGACTATTCTGAAATGGCCTTCTATGAGCCCTGATCTAAATCCTATTGAACATCTGTGGAAGGAGCTGAAACATGCAGTCTGGAGATGGCACCCTTCAAACCTGAGACAGCTGGAGCAGTTTGCTCACGAGGAGTGGGACAAAATACCTGTCGACAGGTGCAGAAGTCTCATTGAGAGTTACAGAAATCACTTGACTGCAGTGATTGCTTCAAAAGGTTGTGCAACAAATATTAAGTTAAGGGTACCATCATTTTTGTCCAGGCCAGTTTCATTAGTTTGTTTTTTTAAATGATTCTGTTGAACCACAATTCAAAAACAATATCTGATTTTCATTAGTTAATTTTCAGTACATTTTTATTTATTATTACTTTTGTCAGTTTCAAGTTATTTCAGTGACCATTGTGGGTTTTTCCTTCTTTAACGGAAGGGTACCAACAATTGTGTCCACGTCTGTACATACTGTATGCTTTCTGTGTGTGCACATTAGTGAAGTTGTGGTTTTTGTGTTGTTGGAGCTGTAATGAAATGGTTAAAACTGTTGCTAAATACAATGCAGAAATATGCAC
This sequence comes from Sebastes fasciatus, assembly GCF_043250625.1. NCBI lineage: Eukaryota > Metazoa > Chordata > Actinopteri > Perciformes > Sebastidae > Sebastes > Sebastes fasciatus. The sequence continues at coordinate 34,135,300 of NC_133806.1, read as the reverse complement.
ATATCTAGATTTCGACCATGTAGGCTACTAGCTTAGTCCAGACTTTGTTGTCTTGTCAGGCCAGTGATAGAAATTATCTAAGGGATGCACAATAGGGCTGTCAACATTGGCCCAAAATGATGTTCGAATAGTCCTTCGGAAAAAACCCCACATAGGTTAAAACTATTCCAGTATCTCTCTCTGCGCATTATGTCCATGACACCGTGTCCTAACGGATTGAGACGTGAACGAGGGTTTGATCACTTTAACTGCATTGTTTTCTATTGGAATGTCCTTAACTGGCCACGAGTTATGCCATCACTCGCTTTGAAAGCACTGCAACGGACAAGGAAGTGAAGTTGAAATGTAATGAAATGAAAATGAAAGTTGGTGAAGTTGAAATGAAACGATACCTTCTCTTCATTACAACAACCTAAATAAGGCTGGAGATGAACGCCTGAAAGTTTCCTACTTTCTGTTGGCAGTAGGGATGTCACGATACCAGAAATCTAGTAGTCGATACCAATACTAGTGAATTTCCACGATTCTCGATACCAAATTCGATACCACAGTAAAACAAACGGCTGTACACACACTCACATACACTCTCTCTATATATATCCTCAGATTGCAAGCAGTAGTTTAAATTCACTGACATGGTGACAGACCATTACCCATTAAATATTTATTTAAAATGCTAATGTTATATTTTGATGACAATAAAAAAAGCACCACTTTTCAGAGATTTAGCAATAAACAACAAAAGATAGAGGTCCAGTTTGTTCAGTTCAGTTCAGTTTTTTCCCCAAGGAGTGGGTCCTCTTCTCAGGCGAATCAATGAAGGATCTCTGATCAGTTTTTCAGTTAAGTTATTTCCACAGGAGTGAATCATCTTCTTGAACAAATGAATAAAGGATCTCTGAAAAAGTAAACAAACCCAACATCTCGATGGCGCTGTGCGTGCGTGCGTGTGTTTGTGTGTTGGGCTCCGACACACATACTGTACAATAGAGCAGAGGACAGAAGCCTATGGAGAGTTGCCCTTCAAACGGAAAATCCACCAGCATTTGGCGCTTGGCGGGGGTTAATTTCGGACCCTGTAGGCATCGTACGGTACCTTCGGTACTGTAGAAAACGAGTACCGTCACGTTTTTAGAATTTTGGCATCGACTTGGTACCGAAGTACCAGACCTCGTGACATCCCTAGTTGGCTGTATTGTATAATTTCTAGGGCTGTGAAAGTTAATGCGATAACACATTTAATACATTAACACAATTGATCTTACAGATGTTAAAGCGAGCTAGAGAGAAGATACTGGTAGCATATGAAACTAGAGAACCAAAAAAAATACATCGGTACCAACCATGTCATACTAGCTTGTTGAGAAGGAGGTTAAATATCGCTCCAAACTTAGGCTACATTTTGGTGAGGAAAAACTGTAATGGCCATTTTCAAAGGGGTCCCTTGACCTCTGACCTCCAGATATGTGAATGAAAATTTGTTATATTCTTATTCCGATACAAGATACATCAGGGAACGTTAATGTTCACACACACACACACACACACACACACACACACACACACACATACATACTCTCTGCCGTCAAATTAGCACCTTAGTCTGAGCTTCATTAACTCTCCTCATTCTGCTGCTGTAGTGTGATACGTCGGCCTCTTCCTTTTACTGATTGACCTTGTGCATCCCTGCGGCAAGGTCATCCACACTCTGGCTTGAGATTGGTGGGGTCAACACGAGACATGGTGGTTTCACACCTTTCACTGAGGGGGGTTGGGTTTTTTAGCACTGCCTAATGGGTTTATATATCAGCGTAAATATATATATATATATCTATCTGTAATTATTCATATTACATTTCATCACTTTATCAGTTCTTTTTAGGCTTTTAGACCATTGAGTTCTAAAATCTGATTTTATAAGAGCAACAAGTAAAAGAAAATCAAGTTATTTTTGGTAAAAGTGCAGTGATCTTTTGTCTTGTTTCAAGATACTGACACTAATTACTTCTGTCAAGAAGGTTATTTCCTTGGTGGGCAATATATCGAAGAAAAAAAATGAATATATAAACATATAAAGGAACAAGTGTGTATTTAGGGCGCTCTATTTGCAGAAATATGATTTAATACTAATAAGTATGTTTTCTGTAGTATATAATCACCTGATTTGAGGAATTGTAGTGTCTTTGTTAGCTTAGAATGAGCCGTTTATATCTACAGAGGGAGCGGGTCCTCTTCATGGAGGCCTCCATGTTTCTACAGTAGCCCAGAACGGACAAACCAAACTCTGGCTCTAGAGAGAGACTTTCACGTTTTGGCATCGTCCACCGTAGTTCTCCTACAGATCACGTTTGGCACACGGGAGAAGTTTCAGTTGGTCAGTCTGCAACCTCACCACTAGATTCTGCCAAACCCTACACACTGCACCTTTAAATACAGAATTAAATACAATTTGGTGTAACATTAGGCCACGCGCCAAATAACAAGTGATTCTTTTTTGGTGTTCGGAATCCAAGAATTTTAATTTTCCTGATGAACTGCTGCACTAATCTGAATGAAATGAAGGCCACATGTATTCCTGGATCATCTGTTACCATGTTTGTGTTGATTCAGATCTGGACAAATATTTTCTATATATGTATGTATATATATATATATATAAATATATACAGTATATACAGTATATACATGTGTGTATATATATATATATATATATATATATATATACACTAAGTAATTTCCTAAACCTGTAGTTTTTAGCAAACATTACTGGAACAGTAGGAAAAGGTGCAGAATCCTGCCTACACTGAGGGGGTACTATCTGCAGTGGAACATGAACTCCAAAACTTACCAGAAGCCAGAAATGGTGGAAGGTTAGGCTTGGGGTTAGCAACCCCAACTTGTAAAAAACCTATACGCTACAGAAACGTTGACAACAGAAAGACAGAATCAAAACCTGGTAGAGGAGGGTTCCTCATCAAGAGGAAATATGACACTGTGTGATGAAAGCCACAAAGTCAAGGAAGTCACAGAGCCGAAACCCCTTCTGTCAACCAGAGACATCCGGATTGGAACGTGGAACGTTAGGACCATGTATGAGACCGGAAAGACCATGCAAGCAGCAGCAGAAATGAATAGATACAACCTAGACCTGTTGGGAATCAGTGAGACAAGATGGATTCAATCGGGACAACAAAGACTGATGACAGGAGAGCTGCTACTCTACTCGGGACATGAAGAAGACAAAGCCCCGCACACAGAGGGAGTCGGTCTTCTTCTATCAAGAACAGCACAGAGAGCCCTGATTGGATGGGAAGCACATGGTCCAAGAATCATAACAGCTTCTTTTAGAACTAAGAAGCAGAAGATCAAGATGAATGTGATACAGTGTTACGCACCAACAAACGACAGCAACGATGAAAATAAGGATGACTTTTATAACAGACTGCAGAGCATCCTGGAACAGATAAAGGGAAAAGACATCAGTATTCTCATGGGGGACTTCAATGCAAAGATCGGAAGAGACAACACAGGCTACGAAGAAGTAATGGGCAAGCAGGGTTTGGGAGAGATGAGTAAGAATGGAGAGAGATTTGCAGACACCTGTGCCCTGAACAACCTAGTCATAGGTGGAAGCGTCTTTCAACACAAGAGGATTCATAAAGCGACCTGGATATCACCGGATGGCGTGAGAGAGAACCAGATCGACCACTTCTGTATAACCAGGAAGTTCAGGAGATCACTTCAGGACCTACGGGTGAGGAGAGGAGCAGACATAGCATCAGATCACCACCTGCTAGTTGCCACTCTGAAGCTGAAACTGAAGAAGCACTGGATGGAAACAACAACAAAGAGACAGAAGTTCAACGTCCGCCTTTTGGAAGAGACACAGAAAAGGGAGGAGTACACGCTGACTCTGAAAAACAGATTCCAGGTATTGCAAGATCTGGGCATGGAAGAAGACATGCAAGACCAATGGGAAAAGATAAGAGAGGCCGTCACAACAACATGTCAGGAAGTAATCGGACTAAAGAAGTGCCAGCAGAAAGAGTGGATATCAGCAGAAACTCGACACAAGATAGAAGAGAGAAGACAGAAGAAGGCAGAGATTAACAACTGTCGTACAAGAACAACCAAGGCAAAAGCCCAACAAGAATACACAGAGGTCAACAGAAAGGTAAAGAAAAGTGCGAAGAAGGACAAGAGAAATTACATCGACAGCCTGGCTAAAGAAGCAGAAGAGGCGGCAGCAAAGGGAAACATGAAAGAGCTGTACGACACCACCAAGAAGCTGTCCAGCAAGACCAGACAGACAGATCGACCAGTGAAAGACAAGGAAGGGAAGACGATCACAGAACTAGAGCAACAACAGGAGAGATGGGCAGAACACTTTGAAGAACTTCTGAACAGACCTACACCACCTAACCCTCCAGACATTCAACCTGCGGAGACGGATTTGCCCATCAACTGCGGAGACGGATTTGCCCATCAACTGCGGAAAACCCACCAAGCTGGAAATTAAAAAGGCCATCACACAATTGAGGAACAACAAGGCAGCAGGACCAGACAACATTCCGGCAGAGGCGCTGAAGGCAGACATGGACACCTCCGTAGAGATGCTGCACCCACTGTTTCAGAAGATCTGGGAGAAGGAGGAAGTACCAACAGACTGGTAAGAGGGCTATCTGGTCAAGCTCCCCAAGAAAGGAGACCTGAGCAAATGCTCTAACTACAGAGGAATCATGCTTCTCTCAGTGCCAGGAAAGATATTCAACAGAATTCTCCTGGAACGAATAAAGAAAGCTGTGGACCCACTGCTAAGAGACCAGCAAGCAGGCTTTCGGCAGAATAGATCATGCGTGGACCAGATCGCAACTCTCCGCATCATAGTTGAACAGTCATTGGAATGGAATTCTCCGCTATACATCAACTTCATAGACTATGAGAAGGCATTTGACAGCATTGACAGAAGCATCCTCTGGAAACTACTTCGATACCATGGCATTCCAGAAAAAATGGTCAACATAATCAGGAACTCTTACGCAGGGATGACCTGCAGAGTTATCCATGGAGGACAGCTCACCAGAAGCTTCCAAGTGAAGACCGGCGTCAGGCAAGGCTGTCTACTGTCCCCTTTCCTCTTCCTCACGGTTATCGATTGGATAATGAAGACCACAACAGCACAGAGGAGAAACGGGATCCAGTGGACACTCACAACACAGCTAGACGACTTAGACTTTGCTGATGACCTGGCTTTGCTGTCTCACAGCCGACAACAGGAAAAGACAACAATACTGGCAGACACATCATCACAAATAGGCCTCAACATCCATAAAGGAAAAAGTAAAGTCCTCAAGGTCAACACAACCAGTGAAGACTCAGTGACCTTGGAGGGAACAGCACTGGAAGAAGTAGAAGCCTTTACATACCTCGGTAGTGTCATCAATAAACAGGGCGGAACGGATGCAGATGTCAGAGCCAGAATCGGCAAGGCAAGGGCTTCATTCATACAACTAAAGAACATCTGGAGCTCCAAAGAAATCAGCCGGCGGACGAAGCTCAGACTCTTCAACTCCAACATTAAACCAATACTCCTCTATGGTTCAGAGACGTGGAGGACAACAAAGACCACAACAACAAAAGTACAAACATTCATAAACAACTGCCTGAGGCGCATCTTAAACATCCACTGGCCGGATACCATCAGTAACAATGATCTTTGGCAAAGAACAGGTCAAAAACCTGTTGAAGAAGAGATCAGGAGAAGGAGATGGGGATGGATTGGCCATACACTCCGGAAACCCGGTACCAGCATCACCAGGCAGGCCCTTAGATGGAACCCACAAGGCAAAAGAAGGAGAGGCCGGCCCAAGAACACCTGGCGCAGGGACCTTGACACGGACATCACACAGAGCGGGCTGACATGGAAACAACTGGAGAGGAAAGCCCAGGACAAAAGACTCTGGCGGACTGTGGTCAACGGCCTATGCTCCACAAAGGAGCGAAAGGCTTTGAATGAATGTAGTAGGAATTTAAAGATGGCAGTGGGCCTTATCTCACCCCAAAACATACAGTAAGTCACAGAACACTGATCTGTCATTTTCTTTATGTTGTGACCAAAAACACATTTTTACAATTTCACACTAGAGATGTATTTATTACATCTTGATTAGCTTTTACATCTTGTATTATATTTGTAGATGTACAGCTGGAAGTCCATTCAGTGGTTGAACCTGACTTGGTAATGATGCTTACATATGGAGGGGAGGCTACTCTAAGACACTTAACATCACTCTCCTTTGCACACATGTAGTTGGAAGCAGACCAAAGCATGCCGTGCCGAGCTGCCTCCCTCCCCAACAAGCTGCGATACAATAGGCCAGTCACCCCTCCGCCCTGTCCACTCCCCCTCTGTTAGCTACAAAGCACTGGCATGCTCCTCCAGTTCCCCCTAATTGTTGCAGTGTGGCCACTAATGAGCAACACCCACACCTCGCTGCACCCCCACCTCCCACCCACACCTCACCTTACTGAGCTCTACCACTCAGCCCGTCTTTGTTCTCTACTTCCTGAGACGCCACTGTTCTCACAGTGCACTCAAGCATACAGTATAGCATCAGACATAAAGTCTGTCAAAGAATACAGTCAAACGTGTTGTCATATACAAATATACATACCAGGACATCACGGTGACACAGAGACAAACACAGAGTCCTATCAGTGCTGCATGTCTCAGTACCGCTGTAATGAAACTGAGCTCACCGAGTCCGACCGGACGAGAAACACAATGTCAGACAGGTTGGAAACAGTCAAACTGATTTAGGGGAGACAACAAATGCAAATGATGCCATTATTTATCAGCCATTCATTAGGTCTGATGTTATAGCCAATCAGAGGCAGTATCAGGAATGGGGATAACAATATTTTTATTAGATAAAAACATGAAGTGAATTTTGGAAATTATTAAATCTCTCTTTTTTCAATAAATGTTGACTTTTGGACTTTTGGACCGAAATGATTACGGAGCGAGACGGACCACTCGCTCTGTGTGTGTTTAAAAGAGAGGAGGGAAGAGAAGATGTCACAGATGTTTCTGTAAGTTAATAATGTTAATAATAATTCAAACGTGAATGTTATGAATGAAGCTTTGAACTACTCGGCACGGCCCTACTTCATCATATTTTCTTTAGATCACCTTCAGATGAGCACGTTGTCTTGTTCATCTCCGAAGCATCGGTCCTGTCCACCTGTCAGATATCTGTCCATTCTGTAAACCTGCAGACTGAACACCACTGCTACCATGGATGTATTTTGATTAATTGCTGTTGATTGGGTAATTAATTAATTGAATATCAGCACAAAGTAAGACAAAGGAAAATCAAGAGGCTTTTCTAAAATTAGGGCGATAGTAACACGTTAACACATAATCGTTTTAGGCCACTAATTTCTTTAACGCAATTGATCTTTTGGAGGTTTTAGCGGCTCAGTTTTAAAGCTAGACTGAAGATACTGGTATTATATGTAACTAGAAAAACCTGATGAATCCATCGGTAACAACATGTCAGACTAGCTTGTAGTGAAGGAGGTTAAATAACGCTCCAAACGTACACTAAATTTTGGTGAGGAAAAACTGTCATGTCCATTTTCAAAGGGGTCCCTTGACCTCTGACCTCCAGATCAGTGAATGTAAATGGGTTCTATGGGTACCCACGAGTCTCCCCTTTACAGACATGCCCACTTTATGATAATTACATGCAGTTTGGGGCAAGTCATAGTCAAGTCAGCACACTGACACACTGACAGCTGTTGTTGCCTGTTGGGCTGCAGTTTGCCATGTTATGATGTGAGCATATTGTTTTATGCTAAATGCAGTACCTGTGAGGGTTTCTGGACAATATCTGTCATTGTTTTGTGTTAATTGATTCAAGATAATAAATATATACATATATTTGCATAAAGCAGCATATTTGTCCACTCCCATGTTGATAAGAGTATTAAATACTTGACAAATCTCCCTTTAAGGTTAATTTTGAACAGATACAAAATGTGCGATTAATCATGATTAATCATGGACAATCATGCGATTAATTGTGGTTAAATATTTGAATCAATTGAAAGCCCTATCTAATATATAACATAACCAGTTGTGTGATCTTCGGACAAACTGCAGACAACATAAGTGCGCTCACATTTTGGGAAAGTTTGAACGTTAAGCCAGTTCACAACGTCTGTGTGTCCTCTCTTCTTTCATTCAGTAAAAGTGAATGTGTTTTAGTAGCAGTTGTTCTGTGGTCCTGACCCCCACAGTAGGCCTCAGCTTGGTAAACCTCCCTCCCTTTTCATTTGGCTAGCTTCACTCCTTCTGTTTTCTCTCTGCAGTTAGTGCTTCAAAGCTCCAGTCTCTCCCATTACCTCCCATTACCTCCCCCCTTACTATCAGAGGGTGTGAGTCGGTGTGGAGTTGTTGCTTAAAGATCTATAGTCTCTCTCTCCAGCACATCCATATGCAGACACAACGGCACTGAGAGATAAATCACTCTTCCTATCCCTCATCCCACCCCCACCCTGCTCAGGTCCTTTTTCAGCTCCTAGCTGGCTCAGTCAGTGATGGATGGAGCTTTAACAGTCCGGGCCAGGGGGAGGCTGTGACAGATGCCCCCCAGCACAGCCTGTTGATGGGACTACATTAGCCCAAGTTGAACTGAAGTGAATTAGAGGAGAGGAGTCATTCGTGTCCGTGCATCTCTCTGTAGAACAACCACAAACAAGGCGCAACACGCCGCCTCAGCACAAAGAGGAGATTGATGGACCATCATCAGTCTACCACTGACCCAGTGCATCTCATTGTGTCTCTGTTGTTCAGTATGGAGCATTCTCAAGAAGAAATTTACTTCAAAGAATTTGAATAATTCAAAATATCATCCCAATCCTTGGTAGATTTTTATAAGCAGGTGTGCTGGATTTCCCCCCGACCCTGCAGTTTGTGGGGAAGGGGAACAGCCAGAAGAGCGGGGTGGTAAGTGCAGCTGTTGGGGTACAGATGATCCCATTAAAAAGGTCTGACCACAACATGCTGGAGACTTCCTGTTTCACTTTTGATCTTTGTCTTGCAGGATGCAGAGGAGTATGCCGAGCTGCCCGTCAGACACAACGAGGACCAGCTGAACAGCCAGCTGGCTCAGCAGCTCCCCCTGAAGGTCAACCCCCACTCTTACGACAGCGCCCACACCAAGACCCACCTGCTGCTGCAGGCCCACTTCAGCCACGCCCAGCTGCCATGCAGCGACTACACCACCGATACCAAGACAGTACTGGACAACACCATCCGAATCTGTCAGGTAGGACTCACCGGGCAGCTGATTCACAGCTGTGATAACATTACATTCATTTAGCCGACGCTTTGTCCACATCCACTTACAATAAATGATTTCAACAATGTGGATGCAACCCAAGAATCAAACAAGTACATCAGCTCGAGCAACTACACTGAACTGCTTCAAGTGCTGCATTTAGATGCAGTAGGATACAGAGATGGGCCACAGTGCAGTCAGAAGAGTTTTCTGTCTGTGATGGGAGATGTGTAGAGTTTCTGCTGTCCCGATGTCAATGGGGAGTTCGTTCCACCATTGTGGAACCAAGACGGCAAACAGTGGTAAATGGACTTGCATTTATATAGCGATTTATGTATCCGACCACTCAAAGCGCATTACACTACATGTCAGTATTCACCCATTCACACACACATTCATACACTGACGGCAGAGGCTACTAAGGTGCCAACTTTGCCCATCAGGATCTAATCTAAATACTCATTCACACACCGATGGCTATGCAATTTGGGGTTAAGTGTCTTGCTCAAGGAGACATCGACATGTGACCAGGAGCAGCCGGGGATCGAACCACCGACCTTCCGATTGGTCGACAACCTGCTCTACCCTCTGAGCCACACAGCCGCCCAGTGGAGACTTTGTTAAGCGGTAGCTGGAGTAGCAAGCTGCGAGGCAGCAGAGCGTAGTGGACAGGCTAGGGTGTACGGTTTGAGTATGTCCTGGATGTAGGATGAGCCATTCGCAGCATAGTATAGGCCAGTACCGGTGCCTTGAATCGGATTCCAGCCTCCAGGAACCAGTGCAGCCAGCTAGTGGGTAGCGTGGGAGAAGCTGACGACCAGCCGGGCTGCTGCTTTCTGAATGAGCAGCAGAGGTTGGATGGCATGTGCAGGCATTGAGTGAATAACAGAGCCAAGTGTCTTGGTCTAAATAGAGAAGAGGATGGGACCAAGAACAGAACCCTGAGGGACTCCAGTATGGAGGCTACCGGTACGAGGGACACAGATTCCTTGAGGTAGGATGTGAACAGTCCAGTTGTTGGAGGGAGACGAGTATCTGGTGGCTCAGCGAGTCAGACGCTGAGCTGTGGCCTTGCACTGAACTGATTGGCTCAGAGAGAGTGTAACCTCTGTGTTAAGGTACTCAGGGATCTCTGCAAGTTAAAATTAGTCTGCTCACATGATCTTTTTTATTTGAACCAGTATGAGTAACTTTTGTGTTCTAACATCCTAGTTGGCAAAATACCTGGATTTGCTGCAATGTACAAAACATCAGGTAGCAGGCTTCTGACTTTTAGCCAGCTGACCGTCACTGTCTCCGGCCGCCATGTTGCAGTACTCTAGCCTATGATGTCACCAGGTTGGTTGGCTCGGCTGAGTTACGCAGATACAACGTTAGAGACCGTGAAAGACAGAGTCTGAGGAGACACGGGACAGAAGAAAACAAAGAAGGGGCACAGCAGCCATTACAAAGGCTGTTACTGCCAGCGCTGGCAGAATTAGAGTTGCTCCGGCTCGGCTAACTGAAGGTCTGTCTCCCAGCGCTGCCACTTTGGATTGAGTCCAATAAACAAACTATCAAAGCGTACATAGAACATACAGCCCCTGGTTAGTGTCACAGTAACACACAGATGACTTAAGTAAACTTTAGGCCAACTTCACACGTGAAGATTATTAGGGTTGAGGAAAAGATACCGATTCACCTATGTGTTGCGATTTTTTTAATTTATTTTTGGGGGTTTTGAAATAAATGTTTTTAATGCCAGAATCCATATATTTGCTTATTCTATGCGGAGGAAGAAGGAAGTTATCCCTTTTATTGTTGTAGTCTGAGTAATGTGACATCATATCTGTTCCGTATCCGTCAACCAAAACAAACCGTAGCCAGCAGCAGCTAGCCAAAACTAGAAAGTATAAAACGTTGGAGGGTCAGCGTGGATACGACCTGCACCCTCCCATGTTAAATCCAGCGTGGTAAACACTACACATCCAGTAAAGAATGGAAACACTTTGGGTTTCACACATTGACAGGAAAAGCAGAGCTAGACATCACGGCTAAAACTGCATGCTAACTCCGTCATGGACAGGAAACGTTATGGTATCGCAGTAACGTTGCATTCGAGCCAGCCGTCACTCTCATCTCCGTGGTCAAATGGGCCGACGCTACAACTGTAGAGCACCCAGATACTGACATTTATGTTCTCTTTATTCAAACAGTCCCGATGGAGCTGACCATGGATGGATAAAGAGAACAGGGCTGACTGTTATATTTGACTTCAGGACATCTCTGACTACATACATGCTGAAAATCAATCATTTCTACTGGATTCATTTAGAGATTTTACAAAGTAAAAGTCCTTAGAAGTGGATGATTCAACGTTTTCCTATGGTCTAGTGTTAAAAAAGTTAAACACAGTCACAATAAATCTGAATATTGAATCGCAATACTTGTAGAATTGTAATACACATCGAATCGGCACCCAAGTATGGTGATAGTACGGGATCAGGAGATAGGTGAATCATCCCAGCCCAAAAGACTATAAGATGGCAGTGTGATTTTGACCGGCTCTCAGAGTGGCAGCAGTTTGGTTGAGTTTTGCATGTTCTTGCCCTGCTGTTAGTAGTGGTCTTTTTATTTTTATAACTGATGACTGTACATTTTGACTGTATGGAGCCAGTAGAAGAGGTTTGTTTGGAGCACATGGCCACCTATAAGGAATGTGAATGTGGTCATAAGAGGTTTTACTAAGTAGGATCATTCACCAGAATCCCTTCCCAGGAGCTGATGAGCAGGAATCATATAACAACTGGCTAACCTGACGAAGCCTGTGGCACCATGCATTGGTCACACAGTTAACTAGTTATTTCATAAACACATTGATGAAGACTTTTGGTGTTGAGGGTTTTACTTTTGTCATCATAAAAGCTCCACTGTATATCCAAACTAAAGGCTTTTAACAGAATAGAATAATACATTTAGAAGCATAGAGAGCGTTAAAATAACAGCTCCGAGTCATTTAATGATAGCAACGTGATGTAAAAAGGTTAAAGAGGAATACATTTGAATTATGTGTTGCACATGAAAAGAGAGCACATGTTGAGGGGCGGGGCTTTGCTGTATATGAAGCAGAGAGTAAGGGGAATGTTCAACATTAGTAGGTGATTTGTAGCTGAACTTGCTGATCCATCTCATAAATAACATGATGCTCAAAGGTTAGATCTAACACCCAGGGTTCTCCTTCCATAAGGGCTCGGTTCCTCAGTGGAACAACACCATACTTACTGTAGCGCCTGGTCTACATTATGTATTAGAGCGTAGAGTATAACACTGATAACAGCCCTATAACTTTATCCATCACAGACTGTCCATGCAGGTTATCTAGTATCTGAGGTGTGGTGTACCAGCTACCAGCTGCTGTTTACTTGGGTTCTTTCTATGTACTGTTTGAAGTTAGGACCATGTCTTACCGTCTGTAAGCCATTGTCCACAGCTCAGTGTGTGTGTGTGTGTGTGTGTACATGTGCTTGTGATTTTCCATGCTGTGTATCTGGCAGTGATATTGCATGGCTCATGGATGTGGTTACTTCTCTGGCGTCCTGCTGCTACCGTTTACTAAAAGGATTCTGTTCTTCAGCCTCTTTATGCCTGTTTTTATTGAATGAGTGTGTATTTGTATACACATACATAACGTGAACGTATATTTGTATTGATACTTACAGTGATATGTGTATATTTGTATACATAAAGTGAAAGCAACTGTTGGATTGTCACTAAGTCTCGGGTCTCGGGTTGGGCTTCATTTCATCTCTGACTGTCAGTTAGCCTCACAGTGGCCACACTCCGTCTCTTCAGCATATCTAGCTGAAACACATGATGCGCATGAACTCAGAAGATTGTCACAGTCGGAGACGGAAAGAGCAAAAATGATTGATAAATTATATCCCAAAAAAAAAAGACGTCCCAACCCGAAGCTTTACACAACAAAATGAAATGTCCTGTGCAGAACTCAAAACGTGTGGACTAAACACCCTGCAGGGTGACTTTGCTTGATATGGCATAATGATGAATATCTGTATAGTCTGGGGAAACTAAACACATTAAACATGTTAGAAAAGAAGTGCTGGAAACGTGTGAAAAGACTTTGAACGATATAGTAGTGATCTGTGGAGTTACACCGTTAAATCATGGCATCCTCAGCATAACCCCCCCCCCCAACACATAACAATACTAGAGCACATAGCATGAGTGGCTCCCCCACTCAATCACTACTTACACTCCCCACAGCCAGTGGTGCACTGTCCGTCTAGCATACTGGGACTAATCCCAGCGGGCCGTCCGGTCCCGTCTGTCTCTTACCGGTCCTCTCTGTGTGCCCGTCATTCAGGGTGCGTATGAGAACGTACTGCGTTCCAGGACTGGGCTCACTGGCCAATCACGGCCAAGTTAGTCAGACTAGTGCTGACATCATAGGCTGCGTAGCCGACTCCGTCACTACTGCTGTAAAACAGAGGAAAAATAGTTGTGAGCAAAATGACTGGTTTCACTGTCAGAATCTGATGGATTCAGTCCGATAACATTTGAAAAGTCTAGAAGAGCTGCACAATTTAATTATTTATCCCCATTCAAGTTAGCATAGAGCTAACAGGAAGTTAGCCGGCTTGGCTAGCGGAAGTCTCTGCGTATGCTCTGCCCATAGAGCATTAACATTCTGTAAAAGTATCACGCAGCAGTGGGACGGCCAACAGGTGGTATATACTGTAACTGTACATACTGTATGTAATCACCCCTCACCTGTGATTGGCCGTGGTCTCAGCGCCTTCAGCGGACACTCCACCAACGCTTCAGAGCAGAGAACACTGCTTATTTTTTCAACATTTTCAAACATCATTTTATATACTAGCCTGTGTGGTTAATAAAACGGGTTTCTGTGGTGTTGCAAACTCAGAAGACATGTATTTATTGTTGCTTGCTTTAAGTTTGTTTCTTGTCCTCAGGCGATGCTGGATGTAGCTGCCAACGAAGGCTGGCTCGTTGCGGCCATTGGTATCTGCAACCTGGTGCAGATGATCATCCAGGGCCGCTGGCTGCACGACTCCTCCTTACTGACGCTGCCACATGTAGAACAGCAGCACCTCTATCTGTTCAGGTATACAGGCGTTTCATTTAATGGATTGATTCGTGAAATAGACACAAATTTCACATTTTTGTCATGATGGTCAGCACAAAATCAGTTCTTGTAATCCACATAACTGTGATCCGATAAGTAGAGAGAGCTGCAAAACTGAATATAGGGAGGAGGTCGGGGTGGAGGTCGGGGTGGATGGGTGGGTCCAACAACACCGGACTTTTAACCAGGAGACCGGCGTCAAATGGAGACAAGTCAAAGTTGATTTAACTGTCATGTAACCTCCGTCCTTCAGTTACACCACTTCCAGTGTTATTTTAACCCAAACCACCATCTTTTCCTAAACCTAACTAAGTAGTTTTATTTTGAAAAGACTGGAGCGGAAATTGACCCGTGTATCACGTGTTGCTGGACGTTTGTAGGAAAACGCACAAAAAAGATGTGCTGAGCATCACGAAAAAAAATGGCAGATTGGTGTCCATGTACACGAATTAAACAGATTACATTCTGTGACTATTTCACAAAGTGCCGTGAGGCTGTGTTCAGGTACATCACTTCTCCACAGCTACAGCTGTACGGCCTGTACAGTGTCGCTAGCTCTAGTAGAGGGCTAATCTGTTTCCTTGTTCTCCCAGCTGTGCTCAGAGTCTGTGAACATCACATGTCATCATGTTCCTTAAATATGTGGTCGGCTTCTTCACACGTCCTCTACAGACTCCTCTAGGTGTAGAGGCTTTCACAGCGGTGAGGTCTGGCTGCTGGAACAACAAACAGGACTTTGATTAGACATTTTTAACCATTCCCACCTTTTGGTATGGAACTCAGCAAACACAATCATTTACATCGTGAAGCCCCCCCTCACCGCTGCACACACACACACATATACAGTAGGACCTTATTGTTCACAGCAAGCTGGGAGACTTTCTCCATGCACACACCATAAGGACGACCAGGCCTGCATCCCCCAGCGTTCAATCATTTGGTACAAACGCAATGATGCTGTCTCTAAAAAACTCATGTAACAGGTGCCGGCAATCTCCAGCCGACCACACTCACATGTTCTGGCCTGCCAGAACCTCAATACATTTTGGACCGAGATCTTCAACACACTTAACGTAGCATATAATATTACTGTTATCCCCGGCCCTCTCTTGGCTTTGTTCGGAGAGCCCTTTCAGCCCAATATTTCTAAAGACATGCAACATGTTCTCGCCTCTACCACCTTGTTGGCAAGGCGACTTATTCTGTTTGAATGGAAACATATTCTACCTCCGACGCACAATAGGTGGGTGAAAGATATGTTACTGTCCATTGGTTTGGAGAAACTTAGATTTTCCCTTAAAGGTTCCCTCAATTCTTTTGAAAAGACTTGGAAACCTCTTCTAAACCATATTGAATCTCTGACCTCCTTGCCTGGCTGTGACGACTGAGCCTCCTTATTTGTTTTGTTGGATTGCTGTTGTTATTTATTTTTTTATTTTTTTTAATCCCAATTCTTTTTTTATTTTTTTTGCTACTTTATTTATTTAATTTTTATGCTTTTTTTAAATTTAAATTTTTTTTTTTTACTACTTTATTTTTTATCTAATTTGTTTTTATTTTATTTATGCTTTTTGTGTATATGTGAATGTTGTATGAGTTTTATTATTTCATGTGTCCAGTGTGTTTCTAAGTTTGGTGTAATTTCTGCCTTAAGTCTTATAACTATTAGTGTTATGTTGGTTATTTCCTTTATTGTCGGGGGTGGGAGGGAAAAATGGATGAAAAATAGAAGACTACTTGCTACCGCTGCTCTATTATTTATATGCCTTGCAATGTTCTTCCTATTAAAAAAAAAAAAAAATGATGCCGTCTCATGACCAAGAATGTGTCCCTTCCCTCTCTCACTCCTCAGGAGATGGGCGAACAGGAAGGGGAGGAGCAATGTGGGGGGCTTCAACGGGCCAATCGAAGGACTTCCTGAGCTGATCGCTGCCTGCGACGGAAAGGAAAGTGTTTTTGCTGCTATCGTTGGCCAAGAGTTTCAATCAAGTCAGATTGCCCAGGTAAGATTACAAATATGATCACACATTGGGAGTATATATGAAAGTCCACCAGAACCAGGAAAGTCTGAACTTTGGACAAAGTTTTATCCATCCCTTATTACTGTAGGAAGTTCTACAGAACGGAAAAACTAAAACAGACATTTAACAAAAATGATCTTCAGAATGGACCTACTCACACATGTATCACACACACACACACACAAACACACACACACACACACACACACACACCATTATCAGTGATGTGCCATGAGCAGTCTTGCCACTGTGGTCCCAGATACCTCCAGGATCCCCAATCACAGCTCCATTGATGGGGTTTACAGCTGCTATTGAAGTGCTAATTGCAGCAGTAATGAGAGTGTCCGGGCACGATGGCAGGCCCCGTGGCTTCACCCAATCAGTGTCCCCGCTTTCCTCCTACCCCACCTTTACTCCAGCACCGCCCCTACCCCCCAGAGTGTGGCGGCCTCTCTAATTAAATAATTAGATGTGCAGCAACGTTCCTGTCTGACTGGCCCAGGGAGAGTAATCCTCACATAAATAGCTTTTGCCGGGTGAATCAGAGAGGCTTTTCTCCTCCCAGCCCTCTGTACACTGACACACACACACACACACACACACACACACACACACACATGTCATGTCACTTTCTCTGTGCCTTTATCTTTTCCTTGTCTCATGTCTTCCTCATGCTGGGGCTGTTCGGTTGAGCCAAATGTTAAATTCTCTATAGAAAGACTTAAGAGGAAGCTAAGAAGCTCAGAGCAGGAGCAGTGTCTGTTAGAATGACTTCCTGTACAGGAGCTGACGGATCTGTCTATCCGACACACACCCCGTCTTCAAACTCTCATCTTCTTTTTCTCTCTCTACTTCCTGTCTGAGCACCACTGGCAGGTCATATGAACAGGGGGATGTCTCATTTCTAAAACTTTGACTTGTGCATGTGCAGGGTGGGAAATTAACATTGTGTTACTATGATAATAATAATAACTATTATTATTATACATTTTATTTGTAAAGCGCTTTTCTAGACCCAAAGTACCAGAACTCAAGATAGAAAAACAAAAGGTTTAGGCGTTAAAGCACAGCAGTGCAGGTAGAGTACAGGCAGGGTAGCAGAGCAGAGTTCTAACAGGTGAGGTTAAAGGGGAACTTCAGTACTTTTCAACATGGACCCTATTCTCCCATGTATTTGTGTCTAAGTGCGTTTTCACATTAGGTACGATTGATCCGTACCGTGCCCGAGTAAAATTGCAACCCCCCCCCCCCCCCCCCCCTCAGCTTTCACATTAGTAAAGCTGTTCTGTACTTGAGTACACTTGCGTCATCATCCACATGTATTTGTTTATGTTGAGATCAGCTGTTCTAGTGGCGGAGCATCATAAAACACTTCATCCAACCTGGATAGAAACAAAATATAACTCACCAAACTGCTGTCGTTAGTCTTTCCAACAATCACCACATCTGGTTTGGTTGAAATAAACTCTGATTTCACCGAGTTTGATGTGAAAACAGGACGACTCCACACGTTGTCTCCCCCCCAACCCCGTCTCTGTCTCTCTCTGCCCGCTGAGCAGCTGAGCGTCTCTCGTTCTTCGGAGACAGACCATTAAATCAGCTAAATAAAATAACAAACCTCACTCAACCCCATCGCCTACTATTTATATTTGAAGGGACCTCTCGCCGGCCTTCCTGCTGTATCATCCACGACCGTACAGTTCAGAGGATGAGATCAGTGCATGCTGCCGCAGATACAGACGTACTGTAGATATGAAACAGTTTTATATGTGTACAGATTTCGGAGGAGACTGGCGGCTTTGAAAAAAGCCTGCCCTTTCACAACTACTCGCTGACTGCTAACGTTACTCCCGTTACTCTCGTTACTCCCGTTACTCTCGTTACTCACGTTACTCTCGTTACTCACGTTACTCACGTTACTCACGTTACTCACCTTACTCACGTTACTCACGTTACTCTCGTTACTCACCTTACTTACGTTACTCTCGTTACTCACGTTACTCACGTTACTCACGTTACTCACGTTACTCACGTTACTCTCGTTACTCACGTTACTCACCTTACTCACGTTACTCTCGTTACTCACGTTACTCTCGTTACTCACGTTACTCACCTTACTCACGTTACTCTCGTTACTCTCGTTACTCACGTTACTCATGTTACTCTCGTTACTCACGTTACTCTCGTTACTCACGTTACTCACCTTACTCACGTTACTCACATTACTCTCGTTACTCACATTACTCTCGTTACTCACGTTACTCACCTTACTCACGTTACTCTCGTTACTCTCGTTACTCACGTTACTCATGTTACTCTCGTTACTCACGTTACTCACCTTACTCACGTTACTCACATTACTCTCGTTACTCACATTACTCTCGTTACTCACGTTACTCACGTTACTCACCTTACTCACGTTACTCTCGTTACTCACGTTATTCTCGTTACTCACGTTACTCACCTTACTCACGTTACTCACGTTACTCTCGTTACTCACGTTACTCACCTTACTCACGTTACTCTCGTTACTCACGTTACTCACGTTACTCTCGTTACTCACGTTACTCACCTTACTCTCGTTACTCACGTTACTCACGTTACTTGTTACTCGCGTTAAATAACGGTCCACTTCTGTGTTTTGGTACGGTCAGCTTTCACACCTGATGCGAGCCGTACCCGAGTCCACATGATCCGTACTCCAGACCACCTTTAGAAGTGGACCCGGGTACGGATCGACGAACAACTGTTGTTGTGAATTATGTTATTCTAAGTGTCTGACAACAGCATGGAAAGGACCCTACGGATAAATAAAAACCTCTTCACTGACCTTCCTCTTGATCCGGTCTGTTGGTTATTGTGTCCAGGTCCCTCTCAAGGAGAAGTCTGGTGAAATCTGAATATCTGTATACTCTGGCTCAGATAAATACCAATTCAAAGAGCTCATCCACATTGTGGAAATCATCTAAATATTCAGCCATGACATTGAAAATCTTTAAGATAACACTAAGCTACTCTTTCCGTCCTCCAACACAACAAACACTCACGTTTCCACCGTGGATGTGTTCCACTATTCCACCGTTGTCTTCCAGCAACACGCCACCTCTCCAGATTTCACAACGAGACTTCTCCTCGAGCGAAACTCCTTCCATGATGTCAGAGACGTAAAATAACAATCAGAGCCCGTCATGGTAAAAACCAGCACTTTTAGTGGACGTAGATGACGCTGCCAGCTTGCCCCAATAGGATTACATTGCAGCCTGTGAGCAGCTGCTGTCTACAGTGTTCTCCCTCAATACTGGACCTGTTTCAAAGATTGTATCTATTAGTCAGTTACGCCCAAAACATGGAAAATAGGGTCCAGGTTGAACAAGACTCTAAACCCAGTAAATGTGTTTATATAGATGCTTCCTCCTAATCCGTCATCTCTGTCTCTGTCACTCTGTCACTCTGTCACTCTGTCACTCTGTCTCTGTGTCTCTGTCTCTGTCTCTGTCTCTGTCTCTGTCTCTGTCTCTGTCTCTGTCTCTGTCACTCTGTCTCTGTCTCTGTCTCTGTCTCTGTCTCACTGTCACTCTGTCTCTGTCTCTGTCTCTCTGTCTCTGTCTCTGTCTCTGTCTCTGTCTCTGTCTCTGTCTCTGTCTCTGTCTATATCTATGTCTCTATCTGTGTCTCTGTCTCATCACCATGTTGTCTCCCCCTCGTCAGGCCTGGTCCTTCATCAGTCACCTCCCAGTGCTGGAGGTTGAGATGAGCATGAAGGGCTGGTGGGAGGAGAGCCAGCAGCAGACGGAGCGTCGCCTCCCAGCGGCAGGAGTTAACCTGAAGGAGAGCAGCTGGCTGGATGTCCACGCTGATCAGGAGTACGTCCTGCAGGTGTCCCTGAGACGCATCAACATGGGCCAGCAGAGGGTCAGTATGCTCATACCAATACTGAATATACAGTATGTAATATATTCATAAAACACTGAATAGTATGAATCAAATAGAATATAGTTAGTATAATTGCTCTGTAGGCTCCTTCACTTAATGTTGTCAGACACTAATAACAAGGTGAGCCTGTCAGTGGCAGAAACAAAAAGGTTTAGTGGACGTAGTGACGGTGAGGAACTGATCACATTACAGACTGTTTCACAGCTGCTGGTCACAGCGTTCTCCCTCAACACTGGACCACTTTCACAAGTTGTCATCAGTCACTTAGACACAGAAACATGGTAGAATAGGGTCCCAGTTGAAACACACCAAAGTTAACCTTCAAATCTGAAACTAATTCAGTAAGATTTGGTTGAATTTGAAAATTGACATTGTCTGCACACATTGACATTTTTTATTCTAAACCATTTATTCTCAAACCTTCTATTTTATTATTCCTTCTTATTTTTTTAGCCAAAATGTCACTTGCTATAATAAATAGTGGAGCTGTCAATCGATTAAAATCCATCACACATTTTTTATCTGTTCAAAATGGACCTTAAAGGGAAATTTGTCAAGTATTTAATACTCAAATATGCTGCTTTATGCAAATGTATGTATATATTTATTATTGGAAATCAATGAACAACACAAAACAATGACAGATATTGTCCAGAAACCCTCACAGGTACTGCATTTAGCATAAAACAATATGCTCCAATCATAACATGGCAAACTGCAGCCCAACAGGCAACAACAGCTGTCAGTGTGTCAGTGTGCTGACTTGACTATGACTTGCCCCAAACTGCATGTGATTATCATAAAGTGGGCATGTCTGTAAAGGGGAGACTCGTGGGTACCCATAGAACCCATTTACATTCACATATCTGGAGGTCAGAGGTCAAGGGACTTCCTGTCAAGTTACTATGACATGGTTGGTACCGATGGAGTCATTAGGTTCTGTAGTTTCATATGATACCAGTAGCTTCACTCCAGCTTTAAAACTGAGCCACTACAACCTCAGAAAGATTGATCGCATTAATGTGTTAAAGAAATTAGTGGCGTTAAAACAAATTTTCGTTAACGTGTTATTATGGCATTAATGTTTTAACATGTTATTATGGTGTTAGTATTAGCGTAGTATAGCATAGCATAGCATAATATAATACAGATTCTGCTGAACCTCCCTGCCAGGTAAAGGCAGCTCAGCTGAGATCTCCTAATGAAGTGAGTAAGGTGCTGCAGCCCCGTTTACTCGACAGTGTGTCTGTTCTTTCAGAGGAAGCAGGACAGTAAGGCCCAGGCTCCCAGGTTCCCCAAGCTGAAGGATGAAGGCTGGTTCCTGGTCATGGGAGAGGTGGATCGCAGGGAGCTGCTGGCTGTCAAACGTGTCGGATACGTGCGCCACCGCACAGCTGTGTCTGTGGCCTTCTACACACCAGAGAAGACTGGGAGGTAAGCAGCTGTACACAAAGGAAACATTAAGCCATACACAAACACAGGCCTTCCCCGTACACTCCATATAAAGCGGCTGTATGCCAGTTTCAGGTCAGACAAGTTCATCAGCCCGTCGACCACTCTGGATTAGTAGCAAAACATAGTCGTCACAGCTTTATACTCAAACACTTTCACATTTATTTAACGATTTAAGACAAGGCTGCAAGTTCTGACATGGTCCCTACTGGTCAAAGAACTCATGGAATATGATGAGAGGTTGTCATTTTGATCAAGGACTGTGAATGACATTATAAAGCATATTTTCACCAGAAGATAGAAGATAGTTTGTTCCAGCTAGTTTCAGATGCACCTGCCTCATCATAATGGGAACTAGACCAAGTCCCATGACAACACAATGACAGAGTGTTAGTCCGTCTCTCAATACCTCCCCACCCTGACTGTGGCTCTCAGCCCTAAGCTCACTGGTTCCTACTGAAGATGAACATCTTTACAAATATGTAGTTTCATTTTAAAAAATAAGTTCTGTAATTTCAGCAACAGCTGGCCACAGTAGAAAACTTTACTCCTTTAGTCAGTATCTGGAGTATGTGGGGTTGAGTCAAATGGGATTTATTGACGATGAGAGAAATACTGAATATCACCAGAGTTATCCTTAAACCAAACAGATTATACTCTACCTGTAGCAACCAGCCCCGTGCATCCATGCTTATGTTCTACCAGAGCAGCAACCAGCCCCGTGCATCCATGCTTATGTTCTACCAGAGCAGCAACCAGCCCCGTGCATCCATGCTTATGTTCTACCTGCAGCAACCAGCCTTGTACATCCATGCTTATGTTCTACCAGAGCAGCAACCAGCCTTGTGCATCCATGCTTATGTTCTACCTGTAGAAACCAGCCCTCTTCTACCTGCTGCAACCAGCCCCGTGCATCCATGCTTATGTTCTACCAGAGCAGCAACCAGTCCTGTGCATCCATGCTTATGTTCTACCTGTAGCGACCAGCCTTGTGCATCCATGCTTATGTTCTACCTGCTGATCCATGTATGTTGTGGTTCCAGGTGTATCTACACACTGTACCTGATGAGTGACAGCTATCTGGGCCTGGACCAGCAGTACGACATCCACCTGAACGTCACACCGGCCAGCATCACTGCTCAGGTTAACACAGAGGTGTCCGACTCAGTGACTGAGCTGTCCCTCAGCTGAGGAACACCGTCAGAGATCAACAGATCAGTGGGATAACTCTGTTGTGAGTGTCACTGATGGACCCACTTTGTATCAGCTTCCCTTATCTACACCGGCTTCAGTTCTAACATTCACCTCTTACTCTAAACTTCTGTATTGTGACTGCATTGCATTCTGGTCAATTGAACCTACTCTTAGTTCAGAAAAAAGAACATGTGTGTCTCTTCTACTGTGGATTTCTCTGATTATTTAATATCAGTGTGAAATGGCGGTCTTGAAGAACTTCTTGTGATTCGTTCAAAGAGAAAAGTCTTGCCCACAAAAATGAATATTTGCCTTCATCGTACTCGTTCAACGTTTCCACCCTGTGCATTCAAATCACAAACCTCTCTGTTTCCATGAGACAGCTGGCTTCCACTGGGGGGTTTCTAACACCCTCCACTGTCATCTGTCCTCACCAAGTATATCAAGAACTAGGGGGTTTTCTGAAATATCTGAAATATCCCAAGAAAACAAGAGAGGAATAGACCCCCACATCCATGAACTAAACCACTGTGGCCTTATGGGAAAAAAAAGCACAGGTTGATATAGATGAGACAGTGAGACGTCATACTGGTCGGGTTGAGGCTGGGCTTCAGTGAACGGAGCCTGTAATTCTTGTGACATATATGATAATATAATAATAATAAGAATAATAAGAATAATATACAAAAAGATGGGTTTGGTGTGTTGAACTGATTTAGAATCAGAAGTTAGTTTCAGAATCTTAATTGAGACATTGATCCAAAGGTCAGACTCACAGCATGCAGATACTGTTCAACGAGAACTGGTCCTTTAATCTGCCCATCAGAGCCGATTCACTGCAGGTCAAACAGGCTTCTTCTCTCTACAGGGGCTTCACTCAGGAGCTCCAAACTGTCACATCTCCTCCTCCTCATCCTCCTCATCCTCCTCATCCTCCTCATCCTCCTCTTCCTCTCCTCCTCCTCCTCCTCTCTTCCTCCTCTCCTCCTCCTCTCCTCCTCCTCCTCATCCTCCTCATCCTCCTCTCCTCCTCCTCCTCCTCCTCCTCCTCCTCCTCCTCCTCCAGTTTTGAATTGTGTATCAGTGAGTTTGTCTACTGCTGAATGTGGATCAGCTTCTAAATAAAAGCATTGTTTCTCACACCGTAGTTGTTTTCATGTTTTCATGCCTCCACGCCGTGGTCGTAGACGGCCGTGGATTGGGCCTTTAGGTTTTCAGGTTGTCCGTCCATTCTCGTGAATTCATCACATTTGGCACAAACGACCACTTGGACTCGAGGATGAACTGATTAGATTTTGGTGGTCAAAGGTCACTGTGACCTCACAAAACAGGTTTTTAGCCATAACTCAGGAATCCATATGCTAATTATGTCAACATTTTACACAAATGTCTAATGAATGATGAAGTGATGAGATTTTAGTCAACTTCACTGGGACATCACACTGTAATGTCCCAGTGGCTGTGGCTCAGAGGGTAGAGCAGGTTGTCCACCAATCGGAAGGTCGGTGGTTCGATCCCCGGCTGCTCCGGGTCACATGTCGATGTGTCCTTGAGCAAGACACTTAACCCCAAAAAATTGCTCCCGGAGGCATAGCCATCGGTGTGTGAATGAGTATTTAGATTAAATCCTGATGGGCAAAGTTGGCACCTTAGTAGCCTCTGCCATCAGTGTATGAATGTGTGTGTGAATGGGTGAATACTGACATGTAGTGTAAAGCGCTTTGAGTGGTCGGAAGACTAGAAAAGCGCTATATAAGTCCAAGTCCATTTACCATTTACCATTTTAATGTTCTGCATAACCACCATTATTCATAACTCAGACGCAAGATCGTGACCACGTTGCACATTTGGTTGGATACTGAGTTGGTGACACTGATCTTGGGTGGCCATCTTGAACCTGTGTTGATTGTATAAATCTTCTGTGTGGGAAGCATCCACGTTTTAGAGTTGATAGCTTGTTTGCAGTAACATCCATATTTGAAGCATTGTCTTCTTGTCCTGGCCAGTAAACACACTAACTACGATATAAACCCATCTACGTCATTATTAGACACTCAGAGCAGCTGCTCCAGGACTAGAAAGATTGTAATGTCCCCTTAGGGTGGTGGACTCTCATCCAGGAGGCCGCTGTTCATGTCCAGTGTCAAAACAACTTGTTGTTCGTCTTAGTGTTCACAACGTTAAGTTTCATTTTCACTTTACAAACGTAGTGTATATATATATATAGAGCTGTATATATATATATATATATATACAGCTCTGGAAAAAATTAAGAGACCACTTCAAAATGATCAGTTTCTCTGGTTTTACTATTTATTGGTATGTGTTTGAGTCAAATTAAAATGTTTGTTATATTCTATAAACTACTGACAACATTTCTCCCAAATTTCAAATAATAATATTGTCATTTAGAGCATTTATTTGCAGAAAATGACAACTGGTCAAAATAACAAAAAAGATGCAGATGTTTTCAGATCTGGAATAATGCAAAGAAAACAAGTTCATATTAATTTTTAAACAACACAATACTAATGTTTTAACTTAGGAAGAGTTCAGAAATCAATATTTGGTGGAATAACCTTGATTTACAATCACAGCTTTCATGCGTCTTGGCATGCTCTCCACCAGTCTTTCACATTGCTGTTGGGTGACTTTATGCCACTCCTGGCGCAAAAGTTCAAGCAGCTCGGCTTTGTTTGAGGGCTTGTGACCATCCATCTTCCTCTTGATCACATTCCAGAGGTTTTCAATGGGATTCAGATCTGGAGATTGGGCTGGCCATGACAGGGTCCTGATCTGGTGGTCCTTCATCCACACCTTCACTGACCTGGCTGTGTGGCATGGAGCATTGTCCTGCTGGAAAAAACACTCCTCAGAGTTGGGGAACATTGTCAGAGCACCAAAGAAGCAAAGAAGAGCCAGGCTGAGGTTTGTACTTGGCTTGATTCACAAAGACAAATTTGCCCGATTCCAGTCTTGCTGAAGCACCCCCAGATCATCACCGATCCTCCACCAAATTTCACAGTAGGTGCGAGACACTGAGGCTGGTAGGCCTCTCCAGGTCTCCGTCTAACCATTAGACGACCAGGTGTTGGGCAAAGCTGAAAATTGGACTCATCAGAGAAGATGACCTTACTCCAGTCCTCTATGGTCCAATCCTTATGGTCTTTTGCAAACCTGAGCCTGGCTCTTCTTTGCTTCTTCGGTGCTCTGACAATGTTCCCCAACTGAAGTTAGGTCCCAGATTGTGGAGATATGGGATTGCCACTGGCTGCAGAATCGCATCCCGATATCTCACTGCATTGAGATGGCCTTCAATGATGACAAGCCTTGTTTTGCCAGTGAGGGAGATGCCGACCACCAAAAGCTGTTACTCCATCGGTGCAACAATCAGCATAGCGTTCTCCGTGTCGTCTCCATACTTTGACCCTGCCATCCAACTTTGGCAGACAGAACCTGGACTCATCACTGAACATGACATTCCCCCACATGTTCAGGTTCCATTGTCTGTGTTGTCGACACCAGCGCAAACGGGCCTGACGGTGAAGGGCAGTCATTGCAGGCTTCCTGGTAGCCTTATGAGAATACACTGTTTACCATTGACGGAGCATTTTGGCAAATTTTTCTTGGGCGCTACCCGCATAATCAGCTGTGCTGCTCATCCCACAAATGCATGATCCTTACAAGTTGGACATCATTGCGAAGGTAAATAAACAGGCTTTCCAACCATGTAAAATACAATGACCATTAGCATTGTTACAACAGAGAAATAATCCACCAAACACAAGTTTCCGGACTTTGTTTTTCCAGTATATTATCTGAACCTAACTAAGTACTTTTGTTTGAATTCTGTTAAGCTGTTAGCTGGTCATGAAGGAGGTTAAATAACGCTCCAAAGTAACGCTAAATTCTGGAGAGGAAAAACTGTCATGTCCATTTTCAAAGGGGTCCCTTGACCTCTGACCTCCAGATCAGTGAATGTAAATGGGTTCTATGGGTACCCACGAGTCTCCCCTTTACAGACATGCCCACTTTATGATAATCACATGTAGTATAAATGTGTTATTGTCTCCTATTCTAAAATGGTGTATCTGAATATTTCTGCTTCCTGGGGTCCCTAAACAGTCTTGAATTCCATAGATTGGGTCTCATTGTAAAGCTGAGACTCTTGTGGATCCAATGAGCCCAACTGGGTTCATGTGTGATGATGTTAGTCCCCATCTACCTCAACTCGCCATCCAATCGCCGAAAAACTTAATCCTTGCAGAAATCTCCAAATGTTCAAAGTTTTTGATCCCAAATCCCAGAGTGTCTTAATGTGGTATTCTGGAGGGATTATTGATCTTGTTTATCAATTCTCCAGTGGTATGGTATCAACCCAAAGACATATGAGACATAATAGAGCATGGGGATGAGCATCATATACTTCTATCACCATGTTCTACACTTTATACACCTTCACCATTTCATTCATTCATTCATTCATTTATTGATTCAAACTTATATGATGTACACCACATCTATGTGACCTCTACTGTTGACCTGCTATCTCCCTCTAAAGACCCCCTGACTCCCTGGACCCCCCTAAAGACCCCCTGGACCCCCCTAAAGACCCCCTGACTCCCTGTACCCCCCTAAAGACCTCCTGACTCCCTGTACCCCCCTAAAGACCCCCTGGACCCCCTAAAGACCCCCTGGACCCCCCTGGAGACCCCCTGACTCCCTGTACCCCCCTAAAGACCCTCTGACTCCCTGTACCCCCCTAAAGATCCTCTGGACCCCCCTAAAGACCCCTCTACCCCCCTAAAGACCCCCTGGACCCCCCTAAAGACCCCCTGACTCCCTGTACCCCCCTAAAGACTCCCTGACTCCCTGTACCCCCCTAAAGACCCCCTGACTCCCTGTACCCCCCTAAAGACCCCCTGGACCTCCCTGAAGACCCCCTGGACCCCCCTAGAGACCCCCTGACTCCCTGTACCCCCCTAAAGACCCTCTGACTCACTGTACCCCCCTAAAGAGCCTCTGGACCCCCCTAAAGACCCCTCTACCCCCCTAAATACCCCCTCTACCCCCCTAAAGACTCCCTGGACCCCCCTAAAGACCCCCTCTACCCCCTAAAGACTCCCTGTACCCCCCTAAAGACTCCCTGGACCCCCCTAAAGACCCCCTGTACCCCCCTAAAGACCTCCTGACTCCCTGTACCCCCCCCGAAAGACCCCCTCTACCCCCCTAAAGACTCCCTGTACCCCCTAAAGACTCCCTGGACCCCCCTAAAGACCCCCTGTACCCCCCTAAAGACCCCCTGTACCCACCTAAAGACCCCCTCTACCCCCCTAAAGACTCCCTGGACCCCCCTAAAGACCCCCTCTACCCCCCTAAAGACTCCCTGTACCCCCCTAAAGACTCCCTGGACCCCCCTAAAGACCCCCTCTGGACCACCCTAAAGACCCCCTGTACCCCCCTAAAGACCCCCTGTACCCACCTAAAGACCCCCTCTACCCCCCTAAAGACTCCCTGGACCCCCCTAAAGACCCCCTCTACCCCCCTAAAGACTCCCTGTACCCTCCTAAAGACTCCCTGGACCCCCCTAAAGACCCCCTCTGGACCCCCCTAAAGACCCCCTCTACCCCCCTAAAGACTCCCTGGACCCACCTAAAGACCCCCTGGACCCCCCTAAAGACTCCCTGGACCCCCCTAAAGACCCCCTCTACCCCCCTAAAGACTCGCTGTACCCCCCTAAAGACTCCCTGGACCCACCTAAAGACCCCCTCTACCCCCCTAAAGACCCCCTCTACCCCCCTAAAGACTCCCTGGACCCCCCTAAAGACCCCCTGTACCCCCTAAAAAAGACTAAAGCTGGTCTATGTGGGTCTCAGTGGGTTGGTGTCTCATGGTCGTGTGTCTACGCTGTTCAGACTCAGACTCCAACACAAACTCCAGTGAAGCACCAAAACCTCTTGGTTGTATCTAGTGAAGCTGTTAAACAGTGTTGGCCGCGGTCGGAGGACGCGGGGGAGACCGTAGCTTTGGTCTCCAGGACCGGAGTCTCTGCTCCTCTGCTCCTCTGCCTGCCTTCACTCACACACCGCGCTCCTTCTCTCTCTCTCTCTCCACTCTCACGTTCATGCTGCTCACTCCACACTGCAGAAGAGTTAGTTTAGCTCTGAGAATATCTAGTGAATGTTCAGTGGACATTTGTGCAGAAATAACTGCTGCAGCTCCTCCAGACCAACAGAGGTTTCCCGTGTCTTGTGAAGTGACGGGGCTCTGCAGAGAGAAACGTTATCGTCTCCGACCAAAACTCCGGCGTCTCCCCTGTTCCCTCCGGCCGCGGTCGGGAGGCCGAGGCAGGAAAAGCCAACACTAGGATCAGCATTGATTCATAGAGAGACCTTCGTCTGGTCAGCTAACATTACTGCCAAGCAGCTGAAATATAGAGTGATATTGTGCTTTTAGCTGACGTGTGTCTCCTCACTGTGTTGAGCGATGCTCCTTCATGTCTATGTAGAGCGAACACAAGCGCCAGCAACAGGACGCTGACTTTAGTTGACTTAACAGCCACAGGTGTCGTTGCTAACAAGCATTTCTGATTCTTATAAACAGTCCCAATAAGTAAAGACAGCATGTTTCTCACTGGAAATAATTCACTGGAATCAAACAATATACTGTAGTATACAGTATATAATATAATACAGTAGTATACAGTATATCATATATATAGTATATGTATATCAGCCATTCTCAACCAGTGTGCCGCGGCCCACCGGTGTGCCGCAGAGCGCCATCTAGTGTGCCGCGGAGGCAGTGGTACTAGATTATTTTTGTATTATTATTTAGCAAAGTGAACAGGTAAAACCTAAAGGAGGTAAGATGCCAGCTGCCGTAAAACCAAAGCCTATTGAAGGAGGCTGAGACACGGGCGGACACGGGTCTTGTATTGGGTATAACACATGCGCAGTGTAACTGGAGCTGCGGTCGTGCGTTGCGATCAGCTCAATTTCGGCGAGTGCAGAGCAGATATTACTGCGCATGTGCGGTACCCCGAAGGCGCGTTGATTAAGTGTGACCCAACCTCCTTCAATAGGCCTTGTGTAAAACACCAAACATCATCAGGTAGAGACAAACCTGTTTGCCACTGTTAGCTAGCTAACGTTCTCGGATGCAGTGAGACAAAATGGATCGGTTTTTAAAGCGAAAAAGTGATGTGAGAGACAACCCTGCGCCAGTAAAAGCTCCGAAGCGTGTGGTGAGGAAATACATGAACGTGGCTGTGAAAACTGTTAACTATATTAAGAAAAATGCACTCAACTCAAGGTGTTTTGCTGCTTTGTGTGAAAGACTTGATGCAGATCATTTGCAGCTGTTGTACCACAGTGAAGTAAGGTGGCTTTCAAGGGGACGTGTGCTTAATCGCCTTTTTGAACTGAGAGAAGAAGTGCACACATTTCTGGAAGAGCAGCACTCCCCTCTTGCTGAGCATTACACTGATGGTAACTTTTGTGCAAAACTGGCCTACTTGTCAGATATATTTGACCAGTTAAATCAGCTCAATATATCAATGCAAGGCAGAAACAGCACAGTGTTTTTGGTTTCAGACAAAATTGAGGGCTTCAAGAAAAAACTTATTCTGTGGAACAGAAGAGTCAAGGAGGGACGATTTGACGTGTTTTCACTCCTAAGTGAAACTTTGGAAGCCACTCCTCATGTCAACATATCCAGTGTTATAACCCAGCATTTGACTCAGTTGTCAGGAAAGTTTACAGACTACTTCCCAGAAGATGCACGAGATGGAAACCTTTGGATTTTGGACCCTTTCTCTGTGGATCCTGCTTCAGAAGACATAGCTCTCTCCACTGTGTTGGAAAATGAACTGATGGAACTATCAGCAGACAGCAGCCTGAAGCTTCAGCTCACACAAGTAGACCTTGCTTCATTCTGGATACTGGCTGCCAGTCAATATCCCTCTCTGTCAAAACGGGCAATCAAATTTCTGTTGCCTTTCACCACCACCTATTTATGTGAGTCAGGGTTTTCCATTGTGACTGTCACAAAATCAAAGGCAAGGAACAAACTAAAAGCAACTTTGAATGCTACTCTGCGTGTCAGCCTCTCACCCATCCCACCACGACTTGATCTCATTATTTCCCAGAGGCAAGCCAAAGTGTCTCACTGAGGGTAAGCAGAATATGTATTTTGGTCATTACAGCTGACAGTGGCATAACACATATCTACAGCCCAGTTTATTATTTGTTGTATAAACATGTTAGGTTTTTTACTCATTTATTTGGGAAGGTGGTCCTCGGAAATGTTTTGACAATCACAAGTGGGCCTTCAGTTGCAAAAGGTTGAGAACCCCTGCAGTACATAATATAATACTGTAGTATACAGTATATAATATAATACAATATAGTGATAACTTCTGTTTGGCCAACAAAAACACTTAATACCTTTTATTAACATCATTCAAAGTCTTCACTACATTATATATGATGTGAGTCTGGACAGGCGTGGTTGGCGGAAGCATACAACCACGAGGCGGTAATTGTCCATATTTGGCAGTACCGGTCTGGTTCAGCTGGGTCAGATCTCTAAGACACAGGTAGCAACCAGCCGCTGGGTGGTATGGGCCATAGCAAGTCAGTCCTCACAGCAATTAGCATTACAACACATTGTGGGATCAATAATCAGTTTATAGTACACAGTGACCTGCCTGTTTAACCCAGTATGACCCTTTATACCAACAGATGACCTGACATCCAGAACCTTTACACACCCTCAGCACCACACTGATGAACACAACTACACACAGTCCATGGTACAACTGGAAGCATGTTCATGTGTGTAGGCCAACAGCACACAGCCCTGTGGCCCTAGAGGCCCTGAGGCCCTAGAGGCCCTGTGGCCCTAGAGGCCCTGTGACCCTAGAGGCCCTGAGGCCTTAGAGGCGCTGTGGCCCTAGAGGCCCTGAGGCCCTAGAGGCCCTGAGGCCCTAGAGGCCCTGTGACCCTAGAGGCCCTGAGGCCTTAGAGGCGTTGTGGCCCTAGAGGCCCTGTGACCCTAGAGGCCCTGTGGCCCTAGAGGCCCTGTGGCCCTAGAGGCCCTAGAGGCCCTGTGACCCTAGAGGCCCTGTGGCCCTAGAGGCCCTATAGGCCCTGAGGCCCTAGAGGCCCTGTGACCCTAGAGGCCCTGTGGCCCTAGAGGCCCTGTAGCCCTAGAGGCCCTGTGGCCCTAGAGGCCCTGTGGCCCTAGAGGCCCTAGAGGCCCTAGAGGCCCTGTGGCCCTAGAGGCCCTAGAGGCCCTGTGACCCTAGAGGCCCTAGAGGCCTTGTGACCCTAGAGGCCCTGTAGCCCTAGAG
Source organism: Sebastes fasciatus (assembly GCF_043250625.1). Taxonomy (NCBI): domain Eukaryota; kingdom Metazoa; phylum Chordata; class Actinopteri; order Perciformes; family Sebastidae; genus Sebastes; species Sebastes fasciatus. The sequence continues at coordinate 34,102,852 of NC_133806.1, read as the reverse complement.
GCCCTGTGGCCCTAGAGGCCCTAGAGGCTCTAGAGGCCCTGTAGCCCTAGAGGCCCTGTAGCCCTAGAGGCCCTAGAGGCCCTGTGACCCTAGAGGCTCTAGAGGCCCTGTAGCCCTAGAGGCCCTAGAGGCCCTGTGACCCTAGAGGCTCTAGAGGCCCTAGAGGCCCTGTGACCCTAGAGGCCTTAGAGGCCCTGTAGCCCTAGAGGCCCTAGAGGCCCTGTGACCCTAGAGGCTCTAGAGGCCCTGTGACCCTAGAGGCCCTGTAGCCCTAGAGGCCCTAGAGACCCTAGAGGCCCTGTGACCCTAGAGGCTCTAGAGGCCCTGCAGCCCTAGAGGCCCTAGAGGCCCTGTAGCCCTAGAGGCCCTAGAGGCCCTAGAGGCCCTGTAGCCCTAGAGGCCCTGTGACCCTAGAGGCCCTAGAGGCCCTAGAGGCCCTGAGTGATATTGTGCTTCCATGCTGCGTATTGTCAAACAAATGTTTAATCTGTCACTAATCATTTATTTATTTTAGGATTCATCTACTGATTTATTTTTGCTATTATATATCAGTCTATAAACAAATCAGAAAATGGTAAAGAAAATACCATCACAAGATCCTCCAAGGTGACGTCGTTGCCTGTTGTCCAATCAAAAGTCCAAAACCCCAAAATGTTTAATTTACTTTTATTTAAGATCAAGAAAAGCATCAAATCACACAATAATAGCGGTGTAATAATGTATAACAATGATTGTTACTTATGATATAATGATCTGTTCGTAGTCAGATCTTGTGTTGTGTTCATGCTGCCGTCCAAAGAGACACTCTGGGTGTTACAGGGTCGCTGTTACATACCAGTAATATTGATCAAATAACAGTGAAGCTCTGATGTTTAACAATATAAGCTGCTTGTTGTGATCCTTCCTGACTGCACGCTCACTTCATCATATGGAATAATATGCTCGTCATATTTTCCACAGTCTCAGTCTAATTACCAGTTTACATGTGGAGTTGAAGCGAAGGTTAAACCAGCGTCTATACAGCATGATCTCCTCACCGCAGGCTGGATCCCATTACCGAGGGGGGGGGAGAGCCCGCTCTACCATCATCATCATCATCATCATCAGAAGAGGATGGCAGCCTGCTTTCCAACAGCTTGAACACTATGAACCCTTCCAATGATCTGGTGAATCATGGAGACACTGTGAATTCATGTATTCATAATTCCTTATGATCACATTTATAAGCTGCTGTATAAAGGTCGACTTCAGGACGCTTAATATGAAGCCACTAGCACTTCAATGAACCAGAGAAACAGATGTGGCTGATGTTTTCCTCAGGTGATAGTTACAATTACAGATGTACCTATCAATAGGCCTGTAGGCCTGCTGGCCTGTTGGCCTGCAGGCCTGTTTTGGCCTGTATACAGTCCAAAGAATTATACTGTAGGGCTGTAGCATGTGTTTTCACAATGGACTCAAGATATTATGGGACATATATTCTATAAAGGCTATTATTTCTTGGTAAATTGTAAAATATATAAGACAGAAATATATATACAGTATATACAGTATATATACTGTAAATTGAAACTGAACCTTTGATTAGGCTCCTCCTGAATCATCAACCTGAACAGTTACAGCGTTAGTCTTTAGTCTAACAGTTTCATTTCCACCCCGATAGAACCAACCGAGCAACTACAGACAATAGGCCTGTACAGAGGCTGAACATCTGCCTTTATATTTAGAACAAGTTGATTTCAGATGTAGGACGTATGTATATCCTACATTGACCAAGTGTCCTATAGCCTACATAGAACAAATGTCCTAGGCTATATACCCTACATAGACCAAGTGTCCTATAGCCTACATAGAACAAATGTCCTAGGCTATATACCCTACATAGACCAAGTGTCCTATAGCCTACATAGACCAAGTGTCCTATAGCTTACATAGACCAAGTGTCCTATCGCCTACATAGACCAAGTGTCCTAGGCTATATAGCCTACATAGACCAAGTGTCCTATAGCCTACATGGACCAAGTGTCCTAGGCTATATAGCCTAAATAGACCAAGTGTCCTATAGCTTACATAGACCAAGTGTCCTATCGCCTACATAGACCAAGTGTCCTAGGCTATATAGCCTACATAGACCAAGTGTCATATAGCCTACATAGACCAAGTGTCCTAGGCTATATAGCCTACATAGACCAAGTGTCCTATCGCCTACATAGACCAAGTGTCCTAAGCTATATAGCCTACATAGACCAAGTGTCCTATAGCCTACATAGACCAAGTGTCCTAGGCTATATAGCCTACATATAATAGCCTAAAGCAGCTGAATGAGCAAGACACCGCAGGTTAGAGGATGTTGGGGATCTGCTCTTCTCTGCCTTCACACAGAATCATTTAGGCCTTTGCCAAACTCCATTAGAAAATGTGTCAGTTCTTAACAGGTCACTTTATAGACCACCACTAACTTTCTCATGGAAAAGTGTTTCAATCTGCTGTATGAAATATTAAAACACTGCTACCGAGGGCTAACCCATATCCTGTTCTGTTTGATTTTTACTGTGGAAATAACAATTTTACTAACTGTGAAAATTGAAATAAGTAACGCTAGAGAGGCCAATCTATATAACCCCAACCCTAAAGAGAGTGTTAAATAATAATCTTTACTACATATGTATTTTTGTTGTTTAGTATTTATGTTGATAATAAATGTGTTGAGTGAGATGATTTGAGGGAGAACTGAGACAGGTTTCTCCCAGCAGAGAGTGAACAGAGTCTGAGTTGAACATTTTCACCGCCAGCCAATCCCCGTTCCTCGTGGAGCGCGTCATTATATAGAGTAGCCAATAGCAACGTGGACAGGGTCTCCACTCGTCCAATAGGAGCAGAGCTGCCTGTATTGGGCGGGTCTTGGAGCCTGCAGTACTGAGGAGGCTCCGGATGCGCTGCTGTCCATCCGAACCCGAACCCGGGATGGAAGACCTTCTGCCCGGACACCGTGGAGCCCGACGGGCCTCAGAGTAGCGAGCTGCCGGGTGTCTGTGCGGAGGTAAGAGAACAAGCATGGAACTATATTTAAATGTGAGTTTAAAATCCCGCCACTAGATTTGTGTGGACAGATTCCAACAAGTGTCCTCAGCTGTGAGTGTCCATCAGAGACTCTATGTGGTGTTCTAGAGCCTGATACCTGTGATCTAAAGTCCATGTTCCTCATGTTCCTCATGTTCCTCATGGTCCACCCTGCAGGGCCTCATGCGGTTCCACAGTCCCTCTGAGCCTCCACTGTGATGGATCCCTGTGCGCGCTGAGTCCTCCACAGGGCGCACTAGAACCCTCAAACATCCAGGAAATTAGCCGCTTCCTTCGGAACACCTGGAAATACAGTATGGGAACGTGTTGAGGCAGAGGGACACATCTACAGACGTCCCCTGCTATGAGACACCTGGACAGGAACTGACTGAGACCAGAGACCAGAGACAGAGACCAGAGAGCAGAGACCAGAGACCAGAGACCAGACCATACCATGAAGGAGAAGTCTAAGAACGCGGCCCGGACCCGGCGGGAGAAGGAGAACAGTGAGTTTTATGAACTGGCCAAACTGTTGCCTCTTCCGTCTGCCATCACCTCCCAGCTGGACAAAGCGTCCATCATCCGGCTGACCACCAGCTACCTGAAGATGAGGATAGTCTTCCCTCAAGGTAACACAGCTGCATGCAGCCTACACACAGTGGCAATAGAAAACTACATAGAAGAATAAAAATAATCATAAGATAATAATAATAATAATAATAATACATTTTATTTGTAACGCACTTTACATTTGAAACAAATCTCAAAGTGCTACATGGTAAAAGCATCAATATAAAAAACGGATAAAAAGCTAACATAAAAATATGAGCATAAAAGCAGCAACCAGCAAGGTTAATTAAATAAGAAAATTACAATATAATCAACTAAATATTTATTACAACAGTTATACAATTATAGATAACTATAGATACAATTATATATAATAAAATAAGTTCGTATTTATCCTCTTTTTACTATAATTACGGGTGTTATATTTATTATGAAGCTACGGGACTATTGTTATTATACTTTCAGTATGAGGCTAGTAGGAATAGTACCAATCCTATTTGATTTGATTTGCTCTGTGGCTTGTATGCGTTTTTTATTATTCACTATTTGTCTTGATATTAAATAGGCCTAATACATTTAGAATAATAAGTATAAGTATTTATTATTTTTCTGCTGTCCTTACTGGCTGCTCATTTGTAACTCCGCTTTTTTCATAATTTTACCGGAATGAAAAATCAGTTTCTCGTCCTTTCAAATATGTTATAATGAAAATAAAACGTAATACAAATTATAGGCTCTAAAAGGACACACATCAGTAGGCATCATTTATTTTAAGTGTAGTTTTTTTGTTTCTCGCGTTCCTCTAAAGGAGATATCTCTAGGCGGTTAAAACATGTAGAAAATAGTGTTAAATTAATAGTTAATAATGATTAAAAATGTCTACATTATGTTGGTGTTTCACATCTGTCCTATTAAATATGTTTCTCTGGAGTTTATAATTAATATAATTATATTATTTATAAGACCCGTCTCATCGTGTTAACATTCAATAGAATAAAGTCTTCTGATTTAGTTTGTCCTCACGGTAATGTCGGTAAGAAATGAGTGTAGAGTCTCCTGTCCCTCAGTCCGTCAGTGTGTCCGTGCGGCCCCCGGCAGCAGATGAGCTGTGATGGGCTTGATGGGCTCCATCCAGCGTGATTGCTGCAGAGCCGCTGATATTAGTATGATGTGCACGTGCGATCCCTCAACATATGGAGGTGTTTGTAGAGAGAAGCAGGCTGCGTGCGTGTAGGACAAAGAAAACACAAAGGAGTCATGGACACAGAGGACCTGACTGGAAAGGCAGCCTGTATTGATTATTAATTTTCTAATCATATTATTAATATTCAATCACTGTGAAACAAACCAGAGGAAAGAAGCATGACGAATGAGCCCTTTAGCCTTCTATATATTCAGCAAAGTTAGTCCAAAAATAGAAATTAAAAAGAGGTGAGAAAAGAGCTTTAAATGTAAATGTTGTTCAATCAGCATATGAGGCAGATTCAGGTTATTAATATTAGTTATGTTCCATCCAGTCAGCACCAAGTTGTTATTTACATCACTGGATGCCATCGAGGTTCGAGTGAAAACCAGAGATTCTTATAAAGCAACATGTTGACAGAAACCTCTTATTATGGAACCACAGCATTAACCTGAGCAGTAAATACTGAGTGTGGAATCAGGACGAATGTGAGTGATGAGAAGGCTCCAACGGCTTAGGTTAGGCTTAGGTTAGGGTTAAAACGTTGCATCCAAGTTGGGTGCACGGAGGGGCATGGGCACAGGGGGGTAGTGGTATGCCTTGTGGGCATTTTAAAAGGGTTCTTTTGTTAAAACCATAGTTTTTTGGTTAAAATCCCATACAAAATAATTAAGATAAAATTGATAAAAAATAATCAAAATCTAAATCTAAATTATTTTTTTTTAAATAATTTTGATTTTAATTAAAATAATTTAAAAAGATAAAAAATAAAAGATATAATAAAAAGGTGTAACCTGTTTAAGAGGTACAACCACAGTTGGGGCCATGGGAGTGTCATATTTTTATCAAAATTCTCCTGATTTCCATGGTATCTCCCCTGGTCTTAGAAAGGATAAAATAGGAATGAAAAGGAGGTATGTTGTCACGGCCGTTCATGATAAGAATTAAAAAAAATAAAATAGTGTTATAATCTTTAAAATAGACTTATTTATTATTTATTTATTTATTTTGTTTAAAAGTATTTTTTTGCACAGAATTAATAGAATGAGACGGCATGACACATACAAACACAGGCAGACACACATATATAATATTATATTATAGGGGGTCAGTGAAGTGCTATAGGATAAAAGTGCTTAAAACATGGCAAACCAAGATATACAATATATATATAAAAAAAGGAAAAGCTTTAGGGTTAGGGTTAGGGTTAGGGTTAGGGTCAGGCTCCGGTTCCCTTCAGTCAGGGGGTTGTGATGGTATGACTCTGTAGCATCGTCTTCCCTCCAAGCATGAATACACTGAGCTCTCAGTAACACTGTACATGACTGGAGATGTCTCTGTGGGTCAGGCTGTTGCATGTGAAGCTTTGTGGATCACTGAAGGGACAGTCTGCACACCTTTACACACTCTGCTGTTTTAAAGGCCGGACCTCTTCACCCTGATGAACTGGCACCTTTTTACTCAAAGAACCCCCACATCCCCACAAACCAACATCCCCACAAACCAACACCCCCACACCCCCACACACCCACACCCCCACAGCCCCACACCCCCATCCACTCCACCAGGAGCCACATGTGATGAATTAGGCGTGAAGAAGCCCATCTGAGAGGGCTGGAGTGTTTTTGCTTAGTGGAGAAGAAAAGCTAAAAGTCTTCTGATTTTGGAGTGTACCAAGAGGGGGGGGGGTTATTTATGACAACTCAGAATGGTCACTAGGGTGACCTCTGACCTCAGCCATGTTGTCCATCCTGGGTTAAATTACATGACTCCCCACACTGAGTCAGAGAGGAAGGGTTTGATCACATTTATACTTTACATCTTGTTTACTGTGACAACAACAACATACAACACCGCTTCTTTTTTCATTTTTTATTTCTTTTTTTAATTTTCATCACAAACAAAAAGGTAACCTCTACAGACAGACTCACAAACATACAGAAAACAAGCATCAAATCAAATCAAATCAAAACAACACCCTAACCCAACACCAATTGTTAACAAAACAAAAGCATGTTGTGAGGATCAAGTGAACAACGTGTGATGTTGTGTAGTCAGCAGATGGACTTTGAGTTGGACCATTAATGTGTGGCGGGTTTTTCTAGGATTATGCATCCTTTTGTATATAATGACCTCACATTGAAATGGATCGACTGAGCTACTTTATTATATTAATTATATTTATTATATAAGGAGTTTTACTGCGTTCTCAACACGTTCAAACCCTCAACGTCACTGGGACTTTTAATACAAGACTGATTTCCAATAAACATGAATGCGCTGCTGCTTACCCGCTCTTAGCAACAAAACCTTTATTATTATTATTATTATTATTATTATTATTATTATTATTATTATTATTATTATCATTATTATCATTATTATTATTATTATTAGTAGTAGTAGTACTAGTAGTAGTATTGTTATTGTTATTGTTGTTGTTATTGTTATTATGGCTCTTTAATGATGTGTCCTAATGTGTAAACTGAACACAGCGACATTTTAATCGTCGAGGTTATGATGATTAAAATATGAATACGCTGTTATTAAAACGTGGCGGACCTGAGCGGACTTCGATAGAGTTGATTTGTACAATTTATCAACAATTTAAAATTACTAAATTTAATTATTTAAATTAAATTTAAATAAACTATTTCATTTATTTGCGTTCTTGCGATTTATTTGTATATGTATATGTAGCCTGTATATATATATATATATGAAAGTGGAGTTATTGGTAAATGATACTGAGTCCCACGTCTGGTCTGAAAGATATGGAGTAATGAAATCCTAAATAACATCTTGTGTTGGTTTATATGATAAAACAATACGTTGGATGAAAATAGAATAATAAATAATAAGTCTGCTCTCTTCAGGAGCTTCATTAACTTTCATTAACTTCAGCTTCCTGTATTAGCAGCTGCGCTCTGTGTTCAGGTTCGGTTCGTATAGGTGAGCTGCTCGTTACCTGCAGCAGGTCTAGGTTCTGGTCCACAGCAGGCCTGCAGCAGGTCTAGGTTCTGGTCCACAGTAGGCCTGCAGCCCTCAGCTACACTCTGGACCCTAATGAGCCTCTGTAATAACTCGTGTGTGTGTGTGTGTGTGTGTGTGTGTGTGTGTGTGTGTGTGTGTGTCTGTGTGTGTGTGTGTGTGTGTGTGTCAGCATATAGTTCTTCATAGACACCGTGGTGCTGTGAAGCACGTGCGCTCCAAATGTACATTTCTATCATCATGCACGCGTGCTGCTGGTTTCTCTGTGGATCTGGTCCTCTGCAGCTCTCTGCAGCTCTCTGCACCAACACCGCTCCTTTCACTGTCTCTCATTATAGGATGTTTTTAACCAACAAGAACCTCCATAATATTACAGACTTGATTTATTATTATCACAACAATAATACATATTCTCACTTCTAGTCTGCTGAAGGAAATGTGAACTAAACTCAATGATTGGTCGTTTTATTCTGGTTCCAACTGAAGCACAGCACTCTTATAGTTTTATATATAGCCTCATACTAGCAACAATAATAGTAGTTATTATTATCAATATTATTACAATATTGATAATAATAATAATAATACAAATATTATTATTATAACAGTAATAATGTATTGTTATTATTATTATCATTATTATTATTATAACAATAATACTTTATTATTGTTGTTATATTATTATTATTATTATTATCATTATTATTACTATTATTATTATTATTATTGAGTATTTCTGTAATAACTAGGTGAAGCGTATATATAGAGATAGCCAAATGATAAATTCACTATACTGTAACTGGGGGCCGTTATTATCCGTTATTATCTCTCAGCTCTGTCCTGTTTGTCTCTGTCTGTAGTAGAAGCCGGTGTAGTTTTCCTCTGGTGGCTCATTAGATTGTGTGTTTTTAGGTAATGGTGAAGTCTCTCTGAGGCGGGAGGCTGCGGGCCTCTGCGGGCCGCTGCGCTGCGGGCCTCTCCCCCTTTGCGGGCCTCTCACGCCGCTGCGGGCCTCTGCGGAAGGCAGAGCGGGATTTCCATGAGAATAATACCGCTGTTTGCTCTGAGCCTCGCGCCATCTGACGTGTTATTTTTACGACTGTTGTGAAGGCTTTATATATATATAATTTTATATATATATATATATATATATATATATATATATATATATATATATATATATATATATATATTGTTATTATTATTATTATTATTTAAAAAGCCGAGTGTAACTTTTTTGGTGTGTGCAGGCTGCACACTGGGACATCAAACCGGGACATCAGACAGCTAAGCTGCAGTCTACAGTCTACGAGCCGTTTTATTCAGTGACATGTCCTCCTGCAGACTCAGCACGTTATCTACCATCACTACCAGCTCTCTGTGCAGCCTACACACTACAGCACTCCGTTTAGTTGTTGATTATTAGAATAAAGAATAGATAGGACTTATGTACACAAGTAGTGAAAAAATAGGTGTATAGGGGCTATATATATATATATATGTTGTAACATACAGGCACAAATCACAGTAGACACATGTGGCTATATGAATGGATAGACGTAGGTGTCAAAGGAACTTTATGACTTTATATTACATTTTTAAAGATTTTTCAAAATCACTCTTTTTCTTTCTCCATTTTTAATTTGAATTTTGAAAATAACTTTACATTTTTTTTCATGGAAAGACAGCAATCACCTGAATAACTTTTGATGTATGTATGTATATATATAAATTATATATATATGTGTCTATGTAAAAAAGCACCGATGCCAATAACATAAACAAAACGTGTATGTACAGTAAAAATAAACAATATGAATTGTGCAAAGAAGTAAATTGACTGAGTGTGTATGTAGAGTATATTTACAAAAATATATAACATGTAGGACTCATATTTATATTATATTTAAGGATTGACCCGTGTTAATCTTCGTATTCTTGGCATTGTCATCGAAATAGTTATTTTTCCTGATCATATGATGTACTTAAATGTGTGTGAAGTCTTAAAATTGAAAAGATCTTCACTAATTATGTAGTGCTGAACAATATACTCTATTAGTCTGTAAAACCAGCAAACAGACATTATTGTTACCATTATCAGTTTAAAGCCTCATCAGTTGTAGTGATAATGGCTCTACAATAAAAAGATGTTTGTAGACTGTAGACTGAATGAGAACTTCTACTCTTCATAACAGACCTACTGTATAGGCTAAACTGTAGAATTAGACCCTCTCTTTACATGCTGTTACAACATGTTATTAACCCTCTGCTTTCATGGTAAAAGATGAACTTGTTTCTTGTAATGATTTTAATTTACTGTGCGTGTGATTTGTTTGCCAGGTCTCGGGGAGTCCTGGGGTCACGTGAGCCGCAGCACTTCTCTGGATGGAGTCAGCCAGGAGCTAGGCTCCCATCTCTTACAGGTGCTCACTACACTGGTTATTATGGTAGTCAGTCAGGAGCTATGCTCCCATCTCTTACATGTGCTCACTACACTGGTTATTATGGTAGTCAGACAGGAGCTGGGCTCCCATCTCTTACAGGTGCTCACTACACTGGTTATTATGGTAGTCAGTCAGGAGCTGGGCTCCCATCTCTTACAGGTGCTCACCACACTGGTTATTATGGTAGTAAGCCAGGAGCTAGGCTCCCATCTCTTACATGTGCTCACTACACTGGTTATTATGGTAGTCAGTCAGGAGCTGGGCTCCCATCTCTTACAGGTGCTCACTACACTGGTTATTATGGTAGTCAGTCAGGAGCTGGGCTCCCATCTCTTGCATGTGCTCACTACACTGGTTATTATGGTAGTAAGCCAGGAGCTAGGCTCCCATCTCTTACAGGTGCTCACTACACTGGTTATTATGGTAGTCAGTCAGGAGCTGGGGTCCTATCTCTTACATGTGCTCACTACACTGGTTATTATGGTAGTAAGCCAGGAGCTAGGCTCCCATCTCTTACAGGTGCTCACTACACTGGTTATTATGGTAGTCAGTCAGGAGCTGGGCTCCCATCTCCTACATGTGCTCACTACACTGGTTATTATGGTAGTCAGTCAGGAGCTGGGCTCCCATCTCTTACATGTGCTCAGAACACTGGTTATTATGGTAGTCAGTCAGGAGCTGGGCTCCCATCTCTTACATGTGCTCACTACACTGGTTATTATGGTAGTAAGCCAGGAGCTAGGCTCCCATCTCTTACAGGTGCTCACTACACTGGTTATTATGGTAGTCAGTCAGGAGCTGGGCTCCCATCTCTTACATGTGCTCACTACACTGGTTATTATGGTAGTAAGCCAGGAGCTAGGCTCCCATCTCTTACAGGTGCTCACTACACTGGTTATTATGGTAGTCAGCCAGGAGCTATGCTCCCATCTCTTACAGGTGCTCACCACACTGGTTATTATGGTAGTAAGCCAGGAGCTAGGCTCCCATCTCTTACATGTGCTCACTACACTGGTTATTATGGTAGTCAGTCAGGAGCTGGGCTCCCATCTCTTACATGTGCTCACTACACTGGTTATTATGGTAGTCAGTCAGGAGCTGGGCTCCCATCTCTTACACATTCAGCTTATAGCTCTTTGGAAGATTCCCCCAAACAGGACATTGATATCTATATTATTATTATTGCCATTCAGCTATAGGTACACTGTGTGTGTGTGTGTGTGTGTGTGTGTGTGTGTGTGTGTGTGTGTGTGTGTGTGTGTGTGTGTGTGTGTGTGTGTGTGTGTGTGTGTGTGTGTGTGTGCGTGCGCGCATGCGTGCGTGTGTGTGTGTGTGTGTGTTTAGTGTCGTCTGCCTCCTGCTGCCTTCATTCTTCTGCTTTAAGGGTGAAATGAGCTGAACACATTCCTGGTCACGTACAGAGCCTCAGTCTGTCCTACAGCCCCCCATCAGCAGCAACACAATGGAGCAGGGCTACAGGACTACAGGACTACAGGACTAGAGGGCTGCAGGACTACTGAGCTACAGGGCTGCAGGTCTTCAGGGCTACAAGACTACAGGGTTACAGGACTACAGGGCTACAGGCCTACAGGGCTGGCGGCCTACAGGACTACAAGGCTACAGGTCTACAAGGCTACAGGGCTACAGGGCTGCAGGCCTAAAGGACTAAAAGGCTACAGGACTACAGGACTAAAAGGCTAAAGGGCTACAGGACTACAGGGCTGCAGGGCTACAGGCCTACGGGACAACAAGACTACAAGACTACTGGGCTACAGGGCTACAGGCCTACAGGACTACAAGACTACTGGGCTACAGGGCTACAGGCCTACAGGACTACAAGACTACTGGGCTACAGGGCTGCAGGACTACAGGACTACAGGACTACAAGGCTATAGGGCTGCAGGCCAACAGGACTACAATGCTACTGGGCTACAGGCCAACAGGACTACAAAACTACTGGGCTACAGGGCTGCAAGCCTACAGGACTAAAATGCTACAGGACTACAGGGGTACAGGACTACAAGGCTACAAGGCTACAGGACTACAAGGCTACAGGACTACAGGGCTACAGGGCTACATGACTACAAGACTACAGGGCTACAGAACTACAGGGCTACAGGACTACAGGGCTACAGAACTACAGGGCTACAGGACTACAGGGCTACAGGACTACAAGACTACAGGGCTACAGAACTACAGGGCTACAGGACTACAGGGCTACAGAACTACAGGGCTACAGGACTACAGGGCTACAGGGCTACAGAACTACAGGGCTACAGGGCTACAGGACTACAGGGCTACAGAACTACAGGGCTACAAGGCTACAGGGCTACAGGACTAACATGGCTACAGGGCTACAAGGCTACAGGGCTACAGAACTACAGGGCTACATGGCTACAGGGCTACAGAACTACAGGGCTACAGGGCTACAGAACTACAGGGCTAACATGGCTGCAGGGTTACAGAACTACAGGGCTACAGGCCTACAGGACTACAGGAGTACAGGGCTACAGGGCTGAAGGGCTACAGAACTACAAGGCTACAGGGCTACAGAACTACAGGGCTAACATGGCTGCAGGGTTACAGAACTACAAGGCTACAGGGCTACATGGCTACAGGGCTAATTCTTTTTGAGATTATTATTATGAACAACGTTCCTCATTTATGTAAGGCATAATGTACAGCGATCATCGTTGATTCTTTCACAACAATGACCCGCTAGCTGTACATTATCCTGCTTATTACACAGCTACTTACTGAAGAAATCAACATTTTGACACAAAAACAGTCCTCCAGAGTCCGACATCTGAACTGCACCCATAGCAACGGTCTGCTGTACGTAGCAACGGTCTGCTGTACGTAGCAACGGTCTGCTGTACGTAGCAACGGTCTGCTGTACGTAGCAACAGTCTGCTGTACGGAGCAACGGTTTGCTATACGTAGCAACGGACTGTTGTACGCAGTACATAGCAACGGTCTGTTATACGTAGCAACGTTCTGCTATACATAGCAACGGTCTGTTATACGTAGCAACGGTCTGCTATACATAGCAACGGTCTGCTATACGTAGCAACGGTCTGCTATACGTGGTAACGGTCTGCTGTACGTAGCAACGGTCTGTTGTACGTAGCAACGGTCTGTTGTACGTAGCAACGGTCTGTTGTACGTAGCAACGGTCTGCTATACATAGCAATGGTCTGTTATACGTAGCAACGGTCTGCTATACGTGGCAACGGTCTGCTATACGTAGCAACGGACTGTTATACTTAGCAAAGCTCTGCGATACATAGCAACGGTCGTCTATACAGAAATTACAGACCGCAGAACGCCATGATTGACCAATCAGAATCTAGTATTCAACACAGCTGTGTAATAACAGTTAATATTACAAATGCTGATAATAGTTTAATCTTCTACTCATAGTGTATAGATGGGCTCCACCTGGCTGGGCTCCACCTGGCTGGGCCCCACCTGGCTCAACCCAATGCAGTCTGATACAACTAGAGATGCACCAAGCCCACTCTTTCAGTCCCGATACCGATACCGATACAATACCGATACAATACCGATACAATACCAATACTGATACCGATAGTGATACCTGGGCCTTGAGTATCAGCCGATACTGAGTACTGATCTGATACCAGTGTTTAATTAATCAGCTGTAGGCCTCACTGTGAGGAAAAGACTGGATCATTCTAACAAATAAATACATAGATATAAATTTACTGCAGGGATGTTATTGATATTATTATTGTATTAGGCTGCTGTATTAGTTCTCTATATGAACTCAGTGTTTCATTCAACGGTTCCTTTAAAGCAACATTCCTCAAATCGTGATGTTGAATCAACAGCTCTCACAGGAAGGATTTACTGCAGGGTATGTTGTATGTTGCATTAGGCTGTATTAGTTCTCTATATGAACTCAGTGTTTCCTTCAACATGACATTGTTAGTTAGCCTCTCCTCAAATCATGATGTTGTTACAACAATCAGTCTTATCTCAAGTTTAATGATATGCAGTCATAATAAGGAGACATTGTATTGTATACACATGCAAACAGATTCAACCCAGTAACAGTGATTTCATTAAAAGGCCTTTTGTTGGTATCTGATATAATAACAGTATTTATGTTGTTTCTTTCAGACATTAGATGGCTTCATTTTTGTGGTGGCTCCAGATGGGAAAATAATGTACATATCAGAAACAGCATCAGTCCACTTGGGCCTGTCGCAGGTAGGTTTGACAAACTTAATGTGGTCTCCTCCGGTACGGAGGTCTCCTCCAGTAAGGTGGTTACCTCTGGTACTGAGGTTTCCTCTGGTACTGAGGTCTCCTCTGGTACGGTGGCCTCCTCCGGTACGGAGGCCCTGAAGTGTCCCAGTTCTGAGATGAATGTTCATTCCAACAGGTAGAGTTGACAGGAAACAGCATTTATGAATACATTCATCCAGCAGACCATGACGAGATGACAGCCGTCCTCACAGCACACCAGCCGTACCATTCACACTTTGTTCACGGTAATCCACCACCCTGGCATGTTGCTCTGTATATGACATATGACATCATCACGCAGCATCAATAATTTGTTTTATTTAATTTCCTGCAGAATATGAGATGGAACGCTCCTTCTTTCTGAGAATGAAATGTGTCCTGGCTAAAAGAAATGCTGGTCTGACCTGTGGAGGCTACAAGGTGATAGGACTGTGCTGCTGTCTTTATTTGATGTTTTGACTTTTTAATTGACTAATGGGAAGATGACATGTTCTGGTCAATGTCAAGTCATATCAATTCATTAAAATCAAATCCATCACACATTCCTAAAAGTCAAACTCGGAAATCTTGTATTACATTTTTAGGGATTCTGTTTTCATTCCTGTATGATAAATGCTCAGACCACATGTGATGTTTAGGCTGAACCTCCAAATAGATTGATGGTGATTGTTGTGGATGTTTGCGTTGTAAGGGGAGACACGACAGGTGACAAGGTAAAGAATGAACTCATAGATATCTCCATGAAACTTTCCCAGTTGATTACTGACGTTAAAGCTGCAGTTGGTAACTCTGAGCAGATATGATAAAAAGTTATTTGTTTAATCAAACTGTCACTAGATCCTGACAGTAGAACATGAGACAGATAATCTGTGAAACATCATGTTCCTCTGAGTCCTCCTAGTGCTCCTAATGGTATTATCAAGATTCCACCACGCCCCAACAAAAACAACCAATCAGAGCCGAGCAGTCTCTACAGCAGCTGTCAATCACTGCTTGAACTCTGATCAAAAGTCAAACTAGGCAACGCTGATCAAATATGAATCAATATTCTGTTACTGTAATGCCTATTTCTCTCCTCAGATGTTTTCAGATGAGCCGTCAATTGATTAAAATATTTAATCACAATTAATCGCAAATTAATCAAATTTTTTTATGTTCAAAATTAACCTTACAGAGATCAAATCAAGTATTTAATACTCTAATCAACATGGGTGTGGACAAATATGCTGCTTTATGCAAATGTATGAATATATGTATTATTGTAAATCAATTAACAACACAAAACAATGACAGATATTGTCCAGAAACCCTCACAGGTACTACATTTAGCAGAAAACAATATGCTCCAATCATAACATGGCAAACTGCAGCCCAACAGGCAACATCAGCTGTCAGTGTGTCAGTGTGCTGACTTGACTATGACTTGCCCCAAACTGCATGTGATTATCATAAAGTGGGCATGTCTGTAAAGGGGAGACTCGTGGGTACCCATAGGACCCATTTACATTCACTGATCTGGAGGTCAGAGGTCAAGGGACCCCTTTGGAAATGGCCATGACAGTTTTTCCTCACCAAAATTTAGCGTAAGTTTGCAGCGTTATTTACCCTCCTTCATGACAAGCTAGTATGACATGGCTGGTACCGATGGATTCATCAGGTTTTATAGTTTACTATGATACCAATATCTTCACTCTGAGCCCACTACAGCTGAAAAATCACAAGTTGCATTAATGCCTTAAAGAAATTAGTGGTGTTAAAACAAATATGCATTAATGCATTAATGTGTTATTATGGCGTTACCTTTGCCAACCCTAGTATGACATGAGAACACAGAACTCAGTGGTTTGTCATATGAAGAGATATGAAGAGACAGGATTTAACAACTCTGGAAAGTTATCAATGCTGCAACTTTTTTATCTTCCGTCAACAGTAGAAATACACGTTACCAACTAATCTACTGGGGATGTCCACTAGCACGCGTTTGAAGTTGAGCCAGGTTCAACTTTTTTGCCAGACAACCAGGGGCCTCAGGTATAAAAGACTGCGCAGCTTTCACACTGGAAGATGGCGTACTCACAAAATTGGAAAAGTACATAAGCACAGAAATTTCCACCAGTATAAAACCGTGCGTACGCCTGTTCCTGCACACCTTTCCTTTATACATCCCAGTTAACGTGAAATTGAGCACAGCTCAATTTCACGTTAATATGCTGTCACATATTGTCCAAATAACGATGGCACATCAGGCTGGGAAAGCAACAAAAAAGAAGAATTTCACGATGTGTGAAATTAAAGTGCTTGTTACTGAGGTGGAAGCTAGAAAACATATTTTATTTGATGGGCTTCCCTCGGAAATCAGTAACAAACGCAACGTGTCTCCACAGCAGCTGACCGTGCGCTCCCGAAGGCGCACGGATCCACTGCGCCCCGGGCCTCGACTGCTGAGGAGCGCCGGTCTGGCCACGTCCTCACTAACGCTGTGCTGGAGTCACAGAGAGAGATTAATACAATGAAGGATATACTGTATATATATATATATATATATATATATATATATATGCAACGAATTAAAAAGAATGAATGACCGTTCTTGGTGAGATAAGTCAGACAGTAAAAGACCTTGTTAAAAAATAAATGTTTGTCTCAATTCACCTTGTTGCTTTACATTCTGTGTATCTCATCCAAACGGCGCTGTATAGCTGCTGCATTTGGCTCATTGTTAGGTGGGCCAGGGTCCAGTTCATCCATCTGAAGCTCCTGGAGCACAGGCTCAACGTTGGTTTGCCACATTGTGCAGCACAAGATTTTGTTTTTGGCACGGTGGTTAAGGCATGTCATCTCTGGGAAATTAGTTTAAATGTGTTTTTGTTGTGTCTCTCTGATGTTAAATATTATGCGCAAACTAGTGAAGAAATATGTGGTTTGTTTTTTTATCCCACTTCATAAACAAAGCTCAGTAAGTTGAGTGGAAAAATTATTTTTAAACATTTGGCAAGTTTCAGTACTTTATAGTTTGACACTGCCAAACGACAGAGTTTGCAGGATGACCCGCACATTCTCACGACTGGTCTAGAGTTTGCGGCACGGTCCGCACATTCTCACGTCATGTTGATTTTTATACATCCCGGCGTGTGCGTGAAACACAGCGAACGGAACATTTTAGTACGTGCGCACCGTTTATACGTGAGGCCCCAAGTGTTTTTTGGCTCCCTCACTGTGCTGGAGCGGTCTAAAATGAAAGAGAACTTTATTCATGATGCGGTAAAGTTAAAGCCTTACTAATGCTCAGGTGACATGCTGAATTGTCTTGGTCAAGAAAAGTTCCCCACACTGGCCTGGGTGACACAGAGGCCCCTGACCCCGTGACCACGTGACCTCGTGACCCCATGACCCTGAGTAGGACTGAAGGGCGACTGGAACATGTACGGATTGATGTTTATACTCTGTATCCGTCTGTGAACTCTTGGCCCAGGTGATCCACTGTAGCGGCTACCTGAAGATCCGTCAGTACAGCCTGGACGCGTCCCCATTTGACGGCTGCTATCAGAACGTGGGGCTGGTGGCCGTCGGTCACTCGCTGCCGCCCAGCGCCGTCACTGAGATCAAACTGCACAGCAACATGTTCATGTTCAGAGCCAGCCTGGACATGAAGCTCATCTTCCTCGACTCGCGGTACGTTCTCTACGGCAGCGCTCTGACTTCTTCTGCATTATTTCTATGTTGTTCTATATTCTGTGTGTGAGCGTGTGAGCGTGTGAGCGTGTGAGCGTGTGAGCGTGTGAGCGTGTAAATGTAGGAAGGCTTAATGAACCCTGTGAATGTGTGTGTGCGTGCGTTGCTCAGGGTTGCAGAGCTGACAGGCTACGAGCCTCAGGATCTCATAGAGAAGACTCTGTATCATCATGTTCACAGCTGTGACTCCTTCCACCTCAGATGTGCTCATCACTTGTGTGAGTTAGGTTTGTTACTACAAAGCCACTCTACACACACACGCACACACACACACGCACGCATGCACACACACGCACACACACACACACACACAAACACACACACACACCTGGCTATACAGTGTTTTAGTAAATTATGTTTTCTTATGTTACATTATGTTGTGTCAGGCCAGATTAGTCAGATTTTTATCATTTATTACCTTTTTGCAGTCATCTGCTGTATTTTGGTGTGTTAATGATAGTTATAATAATTATACTATAATTAGTATTTTCCCCCACAGTACTTATTAATTTCTTGCCCGTGTCTTGATCTCGTAGTGCTGGTGAAAGGTCAGGTCACCACTAAGTACTACCGTTTCTTGGCCAAGCCTGGTGGCTGGGTCTGGGTCCAGAGTTATGCAACCATCGTACACAACAGCCGCTCATCCCGACCTCACTGCATCGTCAGTGTCAACTACGTCCTCACGTGAGTATCTGCCTCTGTTTGCTCAAACGTGACTGTAGGTTGCTTCGTCTGTCCTCATCTGTAGATGAGTTGTCAGTCAGGTGGTTTGGTATGTGGCAGCTCCAGGGCAGAGAGAGAGGGTTGGCTCAGGTCTCTGCTCTACTATCATTCTGTGCTTTGATAAGATAATGAGTGTTTGTACGAGAGATTTACACAAACAGTTGCGTTGAAGTAATTAACTGGAGGTTAATTGGCAATATGACGTGTTTGTTGAAACCTGGTTTGCAGAATGTGGCAATGAAGAAAGTTTGTAAAGTCATATTCTGTTTTTATTGTTCTAGACTGAGTTGGAAACAAAGGAAATGTGATTATTAGGGCCATCAATCTATTAAAATATTTAATCGTGATTCATCATTTATCTGTTCAAAATGAACCTTAAAGGGAGATTAGCCAAGTATTTAATACTTATGCAAATGTATGTATATATGTATTATTGTAAATCAATTAACAACACAAAACAATGACAGATATTGTCCAGAAACCCTCACAGGTACTGCATTTAGCATAAAACAATATGCTCCAATCATAACATGTCAAACTGCAGCCCAACAGGCAACAACAGCTGTCAGTGTGTCAGTGTGCTGACTTGACTATGACTTGCCCCAAACTGCATGTGATTATCATAAAGTGGGCATGTCTGTAAAGGGGAGACTCGTGGGTACCCATAGAACCCATTTACATTCACTGATCTGGAGGTCAGAGGTCAAGGGACCCCTTTGAAAATGGACATGACAGTTTTTCCTCTCCAACATTTAGTGTCAGTTTGGAGTGTTATTTAACCTCCTTCACTACCAGCTAGTATGACATGGTTGGTACCGATGGATTCATTTTCTAGTTTCATATGATACCAGTATCTTCACTCTAGCTTTACAACTTTTAAATCTAAAAATCACTAGTTGCGTTAATGTCTTAAATAAATTAGTGACGTTAAAATGAATTTGCGTTAACGCGTTCTTATGGCGTTAACTGTGACAGCCCTAGTATGACATGAGAACCCAGTGGTTTATCATACGAAGAGATACAAAGAGCCTTTTCAATAACGGTGACAGCCCTAGTTATTATGATTCCTTTTAGGAAACCTTTTCTGCTCTTTCTACCTGATGCACAGGTACACAGGTCTACCTACATTCCTGCTCTATCACAGTGTCTGCTCTCTTGTATGCCCGTTGTGTCAGAGTGTCTGAGCCCTTAGTTACTAAGTTTGCTAAGTGTGCTCATGTGTTGGCTGTTACCTGTGTAGGCCTCTCTGTGGTGGCGGCAGTCACCTGCTAGAGTTTATCTAAGACTGGCAGCTCTACTACCTGCACAATATATAAACAGAGACAGGCGCTGAAGCCCAGTGACTGGGCTGGGATTGGACCTTTATGCAGCGCTAACAGCCCAACAGCACTGGGCAGCCACTAAAATCTTCATTACTACTTCCCTCCAATAAAATCAAACTGTAATCATGGCAGAACATGAGCCACGCTCCTATTACTAAGTGAGGGACACCATTTACTGGCCTATTATCCTATTATTTTATTACCCCTGATGTGCATATTTCACAGATGTACGAGGGAGCGCGTGAATGAACGAGGCCCATAAAAGCCTCCATTAAGCAGCCCGGCCGGCTGCCTTCAGAGGCAGAGAACAGCTTGGCACACATTTCCTCTACCTCCTACATCAAATCCATAACAGCTTTGTGTTTATGGCCTTTTAATTGATAGGCTGTAAACTTGATGAGCGTTTATGGGCTCCAGCTTGCTGTGAGGGGAATGAAGCCTTATTTCCCTCCTTGTTCTGAGTTTGTAAATCTCGTTGAGGTACTGTATGGACTGATCAGCACGCTGATGGTGGACATGAGGCAGTATGCTGCATGGGACAAAAGACAGACAGGAGGTGTGCTGTTGTCAGGAGCAGTTAGTTTGCCCCGTAGCTTTAGTGTATACAGCCATAGATAGCACAGCTGATAAGGCCACTTCACCTGCATGTGACCTCCCACTGTGTGTGGAGCTCTGATAACCTGTGCACCTCCTGATCCCGGGTCTGTGGGCCTGCCGCTGCGACCACAACCTTTGAATAAGGCACGTCTGTCGAGAAGCACGTATCCACATGTTTTACTAGTCTGTGTAATCAGCGCTGTTTCCTTCACAAGCTCGTCACTCTGCTGTCAGACGCACACACTCCGACCCTCTTAGTTTATGTGAACATCAGTACCCGACACCAACACTTTCATTGACACACTGTATCTACATTTGGTCACGTTTAGTGAGTTTAACAATGTATGTACTGTATACATGAGCAAAACTAAGGAAGGACAGGGCTCTACGTGTTGCCTTCATGTATTAAAAGTCATGTTGAGTGCTGGTTCTCAACCTGGGAGATGGGACTCCTCACAAAATACATCTGAAGAATCACCAGATAATTATCAGCCAGTATATCCTTATCCTTCTTCTTGTGACCTACTTGATCATTTCACCTCGGCAGGCTTCTAAAAGTCTGGTACATACTGCTTCATTTTAAGGGCTTTTAGGAACCAATGCTTTAGAGTAAGGCTGCTCATTTTGAAAAAGTTTTTTAACCGATAACCGACCCTCGTTAACCGATTATTAACCGTTAACCGACAACATTTGTGCTTCCTACCAGCTGCAGGAGCACAACAGATATTGGTTGACGGGAGTCCCCAGTTCACCGTCCGGGAGCGTTAATTTAGCAGCTACGATGTTGCGTATAGTGTCGCGGACATGCAGCCACTTTCCCAGTAAAAGTCTCCAACAGACCGTGTGTGTGTGTGTGTTGGTGGTGAGTAGGGCTGCGCGATACATTGACTATAGTCGATGTATCGCGGCTTGTCCCATGGGCGGTATATAAAACGACCATATCGTGTAATGTTTTTAAGCCCCCCCGCCGACATGAGACTCGCTTTGAAACTTGCTTTGGCATTTCCTTCTCTCCCTCCGGCTCCCTCTCACACACAGATACACACACACGTCACAGACTCCGCCTCCATCCAGACCTCTCTCCTGGGCGAGTGTGTGACGTAATCGACCGGTGTGTTTTTGTTTATGGAGGGAAGCAGCGGAGAGAGAAGGAGCCCGGAGCCCGGAGAAAGCGACAGAACTGAAGCGTCAAAGCGAGTACGGTAGCGAGAACACGACCAAAGCAACCAGAACCAGCCAAGAACCAGAATGACTCTGGCTTCCTCGCTTTCCAAAGCAATCCCATATGACAAAAAAATGCAAAATGCAAAGAAATCACGGCCGCTGTAAACTACATCACAACGCTGGTCAGCGTAGTTGAAAAGCCCTGATTCAAAAGACTCATTAAGACACTTAAGTTAAGTTACTTTACACTTATTACACGCCATTAAAAATGGTGTGTGTGTTACGTATTAATAAAATTTATAACGCATGTATTGCCAGATAACTATTTGGTTAAAGTGAAAAATGTTGGATACTGTTTTATTAAATTGAACTTGTGATTTCCCCCTTTTTGCATGCAAGATTAAAATTGTTTCAATAGAAACCACTAATGAATATAAACAAGAAGGTTTTAATGCAGACATACAGTGTGCTGCAGGGACTACAAGAATCGTCATATTGGTGTGATTGTATGCATCAAAGGGTTAAATCGAGCATTTATGAAGTGCTTAGAGGATATTTGAAAATATCGCAATATACAGTATATCGTGTATCGCGATATTGCCTAAAAATATATACATATCATTTTTAGGCCATATCGCCAAGCCCTAGCAGTGGGTGTGAGGTTGTTGGTGGCGTTCTAGTTGTGATCGTAGGTGTAGCAGTGTGTGTAGTTTATTTGTTGGTGAATAAATGCTATGAAACTACAACTCCTCCGCTCCGCTCAAGCGAGCCAGAGACCAGAGCCGACTTCCTGTATCCTGCAATTCCGGCTCTGCCTCTTAAGGTGGGCTGTTAAGGTGGACCAGCTTTTCTCCTTAAAGAGACGAGCCGCTCCTCTGAGACGCTCAGCGTTTGAGTTAACTATTAACATTTCTTTTAACCTTTTTAACAGATAGCGTTAATCTGTTAAAATGCTTAATGTCGGTTAACGGTTAAACGGTTAATTATGGACATCCCTACTTTAGAGTGCTACCTGTTCTTTTTATTAAACCGATAGAGATGATCCCCTCACACACAGACTGTTCACCAGGGGTCGTAAAACAATGAACGTATTAACCAATGACCACTCTTATGTATACATAATAGACCAGAGCTGAAACGGTCAGCTGACCAACAGAAAATTCATCAGCAAATATTCTGGATAAACAATCAAATGTCATTTTTCAAGCCGATACACCAAACACTGGCTGACTGTAAGGTTATGTCCTAGAGGATAGAACATGTTTGGGACTGGTGGTCTTTGGACTAAACAACTCATTTGAAGATGTGACCTTGGGCTCTGGAAAATGATGATGACATTTTAACTATTTCCTGAGGTTTAATAGACCAAACCATTCATTCTGAAAAATATATATATATATATAAAACAGAACAGATCAGTGCTCCTTGTCATAAACTGTCCCCGGTTTATTGTATATTAGTAGTTACCATGGTAACAGATACTCTTCCTGAGGTTATAGTTAACATAGTAACATAGTTACACATACATGCATAAATACACTTACATCACCACATACACATAAACTTTATACATCTCTCTCTATCTGAAGACATCTAACATGCTTTGAGCTGAAATGTTTCACAGAACCAAAGAGAGAAGTTATTTCTTCTTATCAACTTATGGGGCTGCTGCCCCATGGACTGTCCTGGTCCGACTCTGACCGCTCCGCCTGGAAACTAGGATACTGCAGTGAGAAATGTGGGTAGAGAGACAAAAAAATTATAATTATAGAAAGCCTTTAAATGATGTGGCACACCTTCTAGGAGCCACATGTTTTAGATGCTCAGCTGACTATATTTCTTCTCAACTTATCAACTTATCTTATCAAGCTCAGATATCAGCAAACCAAGCAGCTGTTTAGGACGTCCCAGTCACCAGAGGCTCCAAAACGAGCTCATTCTAGATCTGAGCACCTCTTTTCATTTATTTAAGTATTATTGTTAGGGCTGTCAAAGTTAACGAGATAATAACACGCTAACGCAAATTTGTTTTAACGCCACTAATTTCTTTAACACATTAACGCAACTTGTGATTTTTAGGTTGTAGCGGCTCAGTTTTAAAGCTAGAGTGAAGATACTGGTATCACAGTAAACTATAGAACCTGATGAATCCATCGGTACCAACCATGTCATACTAGCTTGACGTGAAGGAGGTTAAATAACGCTCAAATTTACGCTCAATTTTGTTGAGGAAAAACTGTCATGTCTGTTTACAAAGGGGTCCCTTGACCTCTGACCTCCAGATATGTGAATGTAAATGGGTTCTATGGGTACATAGTCAGCACACTGACACACTGACAGCTGTTGTTGCCTGTTGGGCTGCAGTTTGCCATGTTATGATTGGAGCATATTGTTTTATGCTAAATGCAGTACCTGTGAGGGTTTCTGGACAATATCTGTCATTGTTTTGTGTTGTTAATTGATTTACCATAATACATATATACATACATTTGCATAAAGCAGCATATTTGCCCACTCCCATGTTGATAAGAATATTAAATACTTGACAAATCTCCCTTTAAGGTACATTTAGAACAGATAACAAATGTGTGATTATTTTGCAATTAATCACAATCAAGTATTTGAATCGACTGAAAGCCCTAATGTAAGTACAATTATGCTACTTGTTTTCATGTTAGCACTGTTCCTACCTCTACTGGTTCCCTAGACAGAGTGAGACAATCTACATCTTACTTCCCCTTAAAAACGCACAAAAGTGATTTTCCCAATAGCAACAGAATACTGTACATGGCTGACTACAGCTGAAGACAGTGTAGGGCTGTCAGCATCATGATTACAGTAGCACTACTTCTTTTACAATAGCAGAACTTCATTTACATTAGCAGTACTTCATAAATGGGATATTTCAGAACTCTCCAAATGTAAGTGATGCAGATTCTATGAAGTGTGTCTGCATGTATGTATGAATGTATGAATGTGTGTATGATGTGTGTTAGTGTGGAGAGAGACTGAGACCGAGGGGAGATGGATCACTGTTTGTCTCCAGTAAACCCTGTCCAGGTTTTCTGTTCCAAAACTTGATTCATCATCCACGGTGAGATCTGTAGAACGCTTTAGTGAGAAATCAATTCCCATTTCCCAGTAGTGAGACACCCCAGCTTCTCCTATGGGCCTGCTTTATCCAGACATAGCCTTTAATCTCCCAGTGTGTTTGATTGGACAGCTTTCCCTCTGTAGAGTGTTTGTTGAAGGCCTCGCTGCAATCCTTCTGGTAAAACAAGCATCCCAACAGCCGTTCAGCCCTCTGAGCACACCCCCACCCCTCACACACACACACACACACACACACACACACACACACACACACACACATGCAGGCCCTCTCAGCACCGTGATGAGGCTCTAATTGCTAAACAGATGTTAATGTGTTTTTGCCCCCGCAGGTCCACATGGGCTGTTTGTGTTCTTTAATAAACAGCCATCCCAGGGTACTGGGATCTCTCCTTCTGCGATTATAGACTGTATTAAATCTATGACATACATAAACATTACTGTGAATGCACCACATGGAATGTATGCTTGTGTCTGTAGGGAGACGGAGTATAAAGGCCTCCAGCTTTCTCTGGACCAGGCCACGTCCAAGGCCTCTTTCCCCTACAGCAGCAGCACCGCCAGCCTTACGGAGAACTGCAGAACTCCCAAGAGCAGAGTATCCCGGCCCAAGACCAAAGCTAGACTCTCGCCATATACACAGGTGAGGATGTCATGTCTTACTGGA
The DNA here is from genome assembly GCF_043250625.1 of Sebastes fasciatus. Classification (NCBI taxonomy): domain Eukaryota; kingdom Metazoa; phylum Chordata; class Actinopteri; order Perciformes; family Sebastidae; genus Sebastes; species Sebastes fasciatus. Next base: position 34,077,013 of record NC_133806.1, on the reverse strand, counting down.
TTACTGTCATTTAGCTTCACATCACACACATTATGTGATGCTGACTTGAGCAGTGGTCTCAAACTTCATTTCCTGGAGGAAGTTGAAAACTTTGTGTTGCGTTGTGAGCTCAAAGTAGAGCTGTTGCCTCTTAGGCGTTGAAAGGAGTCAGCAGAGGTGGTTCTCCTGGAGGGTTTATTTATACCATGTAGCCTGGGAACCCCTCAGGATCTAAGAAGTGGAGGATGTGGCTGGGCAGAAGGACGTCTAGCTTACTGAGCTCGCTGCCACCGCAACCCTGAATGTGATAAACCACAGTAGAGAGCACCCAAGATGTTGGTAATAATCCCTCATTTCATGGGAAAACTATGTGCACACAGCTACTGCCAGTGTGGTAGACCAGAGTAGAGCCAGAATGTCATCTGTAGACTGTGATGGATGTTTCCTTTACCTTCCTTGGCTAACCTGGGGGTCTGCTGGTGCTTCCTGATAGGTCTCTTCTATTTTTATATAATTATTTTCAGAGTATTTGTGACGCTAGGTAAATTTTCTTCATTGTTGTACAGCTGTTTCTTTTGTAATGGCTCCATACAGGAAGATGTGTTTCTGGGCCAAAGTGTGTCACATGACCCGCAATTTCATCTGTTTCCTGGGGACTTTTTCTAGACAAGAAGTATACAGAGCTAATTAACCAATATACTTGGACCCAAATGAGTCTTTTTATTTTTTATTTCTGGCTGATTTTGGAAGGTGCTGTAGTATGTCTCACTGGGAACCAGTAGAGGTAGGAACAGTGCTAACATGAAAACAAGTTGCATAATTGTACTTACATTAGGGCTGTCAGTCGATTCAAATAATTAATCGCAAATTAATTGCACATTTTTTATCTGTAACGTACCTTAAAGGGAGATTTGTCTCTCTTCTCCTAAAAATCACAAGTTGCGTTAATGCGTTAAAGAAATTAGTGGCGTTAAAACAAATTTGCGTTAGCGTGTTATTATCACGTTAACTTTGACAGCCCTAACAATAATACTTCAATAAATGAAAAGAGGTGCTCAGATCTAGAATGAGCTCGTTTTGGAGCATCTGGTGGCTGCGACGTCCTAAACAGCTGCTTGGTTTGCTGATATCTGAGCTTGATAAGATAAGTTGATAAGAAAAAATATAGTCAGCTGAGCATCTAAAACATGTGGCTCCTAGAAGGTGTGCCACATCATTTAAAGGCTTTCTATAATTATAATTGTTTTGTCTCTCTACCCACATTTCTCACTGCAGTATCCTAGTTTCCAGGCGGAGCGGTCAGAGTCGGACCAGGACAGTCCATGGGGCAGCAGCCCCCTCACCGACTCAGCTTCCCCTCAGCTGCTGGAGCAGAGTGAAGGCCTGGACGCCTCCTGTGTGTACAGGCAGCTCCCTGATCCCCGCACGCTCTGCTACAACTTGTCTGAAGAGCACCATCACACCATTGGCGACAGCTACACACACCTCCACACGCAGGGTCAAGGCCAGAGTTGCGAGCGAGGTCGATGTGAGGCGGGGCGATATTTTCTTGGAGCACCTCCACCTGGCAGAGACGCGTGGTGGGGCACCGCCCGGTCCGTCCTACCACTGAGCAAGAGCTCCTTGGAGAACCACGAGGGATATGACAGCAGCGTGCCGCACATCACAGCCATCCACAGCTACAATGGTGAGGACTAACACCTGGGCCATGTCAGTTAAAGCCTTGATAGTTTTAGACTGAACCCTGATAGATAGATTAAAGGTGCTTCCTGGGGTACTGGAGCTGTTGACTGGTGTGTTGTCCCCATGATAGTCAACACAGTAAACACGCTCTGTCTTCATGCATTATATGCTGCTGTTGTGCCATGTAACTAGCAGATCCTCATTGTGCAGAATTAAGAGGAACCTGTGGAAGAGAAAGTGAAGGTCAGCCATGGCTGCTAACAATGATATATACTGTATATATATATATATACTGGGAAAAAAAGGTTCGGAAACTTGTGTTTGGTTGATTATTTCTCTGTTGTTACAATGCTAATGGTCATTGTATTTTACATGGTTTGAAAGCCTGTTTATTTTCCTTCACAATGATGTCCAACTTGTAAGGATCATGCATTTGTGGGATGAGCAGCACAGCTGATTATGTGGGTAGCGCCCAAGAAAAATTTGCCAAAATGCTCTGCCAATGGTAAACAGTGTATTCTCATAAGGCTACCAGGAAGCCTGCAAGCCCTTCACCGTCAGGCCCGTTTGCGCTGGTGTCGACAACACAGACAATGGAACCTGAACATGTGGGGGAATGTCATGTTCAGTGTTGAGTCCAGGTTCTGTCTGCCAAAGTTGGATGGCAGGGTGAAAGTATGGAGACGATGTGGAGAACGCTATGCTGATTGTTGCACCGATGGAGTAACAGCTTTTGGTGGGGGCAGTGTCATGGTGTGGGGGGGGCGGCATCTCCCTCACTGGCAAAACAAGGCTTGTCATCATTGAAGGCCATCTCAATGCAGTGAGATATCGGGATGAGATTCTGCAGCCAGTGGCGATCCCATATCTCCACAATCTGGGCTTGTGTTTCTTGACAATGGCACCGTCCTATAGCGACATGGCGTTGCTCTCTCTGGGTTTTTTCTTATACGTTTTTCCTTCAAATATGAAAGAACTTATCTTCTAAGGATAACGGTACGTGATGCAAGACCTCAAACCCAAGTTGCTCTACACGTCCAGTGACTCAGTTGAACGATGTAGCATCTCCACCTATGAGCCCAGGAAACGCAGCAGAAGGGCTGACGTTCTTGTGTTGTACAGAAAGCATCGGCATCGCATGCCATTACAGAGCATGATACTCTCAAAGGTGCGATCCTCAATCAGACCAAGGAAGGACTATGCTGACTGCTCAGTTCTGTGCTGAACTCTGGTACACCTCCACCAGCCCGGTGGAGGCCGGTCGCACTTCAGAGTCACTGATACAACGGGACGGTGGCGTCTGCCTCCATGTTAATCAAAGGTAGAGTCTCTCAATGTTCTGCAGAATTAGAGGCACTGACCATCAGATGACGACCAATTTATGTTCCCGAGAAATTTGCATCTTTTACATTAATAGCTGTTTACATTCCTCCTCAGACTCACGACCCACATCATGGACACAGAACACTGAAACCCAGACTCTGTCATTTGGGTATTAGGTGATTCAAACCATTTAAGCTTGAAAAAAGTACTTCCAAGTTACAAGTGGCAAATCTTCACTGCCACGAGAGGTGATAAAACGCTTGACCAATGTCTCTGTGCTAGTCCAATGTCTCTGTGCTAGTCCAATGTCTCTGTGCTAGTCCAATGTCTCTGCGCTAGTCCAATGTCTCTGTCTCGTCCAATGTCTCTGTCTAGTCCAATGTCTCTGTGCTAGTCCAATGTCTCTGCGCTAGTCCAATGTCTCTGGGCTAGTCCAATGTCTCTGCACTAGTCAAATGTCTCTGTCTAGTCCAATGTCTCTGTCTCGTCCAATGTCTCTGTCTAGTCCAATGTCTCTGTGCTAGTTCAATGTCTCTGCGCTAGTCCAATGTCTCTGGGCTAGTCCAATGTCAATGGTACGGAAACAGTTCAGCACAAGACAGGAAGTGTCTGGACAAGATGGTACGCATAGAATCAAAAGTCATAGGCCAGGAGCTGCCACCCCCTGCTGAAACCTACACTATTATACCACAGAAGAAGGGACACAATAATCTTCATGACTCCTCTCATTGAGCTAAATATATTTTTAACTTCCTCCCTTCCTATAAAAGACTGAAGTATCAGAACTGGGACAGCCAGGTTCTGCAACAGCATCTACCCAGAGACAGTTAGTGCCCTTAACTCTGAAATCATGAATGTGCTGCTGTTATTCCTGTGTGTAAGACACTGTGAGGTTATGACTACCATGGTATACATCATAGCTGGTTGTGGTACTGATAGCATCCCCATAGGAATGCTTGTTTAGATGATTTATTAAAGTTAGGTGGTCACTGTATGTAAGGTGGGGTTCTTGTTGTCCTTGATTTGTGTGAGCTCAGTGAAGTATTGAATCTTGTTTCCTCTGCACTGACTGTTCTCACTGTGTCCTCCTACAGGCCGGGGCCACTGGGACGAGGATAGCGTGGTCAGCTCTCCAGATGGAGGCTCAGCCAGTGACTCAGGGGAACGGTACCAAGCTGACCACTACCGCTGTAGCTCCCAGGAACCCAGCAAGATCGAGACGCTGATCCGGGCCACGCAGCAGATGATTAAGGAAGAAGAGAGTCGATTTCATCTGCGCAAGGGCCCTCTGGATGCCCCACTGGGGCCGGCCAATGGGCTGCCCAAGGGCCCTGGCCCATGCTTCACTCCCGAGTATACTCAAGGGCCCCTGCCGCTACAGACCGTGGTGTGTCGAGGTTTGAGTCAGGTGATCAGCCCTGTGCCTAGTCCCGCCCCCCTGTCCAGGCTCAGCAGTCCAGGTCCTGAGCACCTCCACAAGCCCAAAGACTACCTCCAAACAGACCTGTCCCCCATTTCTTTGCCATTACACCACCCATTTCGTCGGCCGGGTCCGTGCTCGGCTTCCCCCACCTCGGCCCCAGCCCTCTACCCCTCCCAAGCCCACCCATGGCCCTACTTAGACAAGCATAAAGCCTACTCCCTGACGGGCTACACTCTGGAGCACCTCTATGACTCAGAGAGCCTGCGGGACTACTGCACCTCCACCAGCACTGGCCCCACCCACTACGATGTACCCCCTCACCTCCGCATACCAGCAGAGCAGACCCCCGGACATAAAGGCACCTCTGTCATCATCAGCAACGGCAGCTAACACCCATCGAACACCGTAGTGGGACTGCGCTCACACAGCCTGAGCTGGTTCGCGCCGTTACAACATCAAGCCATCGTTATTCTGGATCATGTTAGATCATGTTCTGGATCATGTTAGCCGCTTTTTCCATCATACCGATCATTTTATTCAAACTGTTGCCTCATTATAGAAATACATTGTAGCTACATTTCCCCCCAAATGTTGCACTAACATCAATTTGTAAAGAACAGTCAGTGTTGAATTAACCCTTACTCCAACAGTCAGTGTTGATTTAACCCTTACTCCAACAGTCAGTGTTGCTTTAACCCTTAGTCCAACAGTCAGTGCTCATTTAACCCTTACTCCAACAGTCAGTGCTCATTTAACCCTTACTCCAACAGTCAGTGCATGTTTCTCTCAACGGGTGAGTGGAAACAACAAGATCACATAATTAGCCATGCCTGTAATTCTGGTAAATAGTGTTAATGTATTGCAGCCTTTCATCTAAGACTGACTTTATGTTACTTTGATGAACTGATTTGTTTCTCTCTGTCCCAAAATCTGGTACAAAATTTTAGACCCGATGCATGCATAGATTTTCAAACAAGTGAGACCCAATCCAAAAGCGACCTAAAGATATTCAGACCTGACCTGCATAGACCCAAGGAAAATGGGATCTGTTCCAAAGTGTGGTTGACCCAAACAGTCAAGCATGACAGCTGCTTGATGCTCCACCAGTCAATGAGCAGCCATGCTAAAAAAAATAGGGTCAGGGTGTTCAGATAGCGATTCTGCTTGGATCCACTGGAGCCGGGTTTCCACAAAAAGTTCCCGTGACTTTTAGCCCCTGGAACTACTTTTAAAGGAACCAAAAGGTTCCTTCAGCCCACTGTTGTCTGTGTTTACACCGCAGCCTAAAGACCTATGAAGGCAAATTAGTCCGCTGACATGTGAAAAAGCAACATGACATGTGACGAGGGCTGCTGGTGGTCTCAGCGGTAAACACTCTCTGCAGCCTGACGTTCAGTGTGCTATAAACATTAGCCTTTGTCTCACTGCGACAATATCTACTGCTGCCTAGCAGGACTATTTACTGATGCACGGTGGATGTAATGAATGAAATACAGAGGAGGAAAATGAAACTAAGAGAGTAAATCATCTGGTGAGTGTTTGATCAAATGTTCCTGGAGCTTAATTTAGATCCTGGTCCCTGCAGTCGAAACGCAATGGGTTCCTCAAAAGGTTCTTAGTAACAGGGGAAAGTTCTTGGTGGAAACGGGGCTTTGGGTATTAGGCTTATTTACACACAGTAATACTACAGCACCCCACCAGGTTTGGTTAGGTTAAGGGACAAATAGCATTTGGTTGGTGTTAGGGAAAGATTAAAATAAGTAGTTCTTTAAGGTTAGTGGACCTTCCTGGTTTGGGTTCAAATGTTAGGGGACCTTCCTCATCATGGTTGCACTACGGTAATAACCACGTGGTTAAGATTAGGAAACAATCGTGGTCCTAACTGTCAGTTTGAAAGCAGAAACAAACCGCAGTCTCCCGGTGTTTTGTCGACCCACTCACCCACCCTGACCTCCTCCCTACGTTGACTTTGTTGCTCTATAATAACGTCACCTGATTTCCTCCTTTCTAAGTCAAACTTGAGTGAAAAAAACAAACAATACTTTGGTCCAAATTGATCAGTATGATGGAAAAATGGCAAACAGGGCTGGGTAGAAAACAGCTGAAGTTCTGCTTTAACATCCGCCCCAGTGTGTGAAACCTTTTGCACTATAAGAGATGGAGATTTTGTGAAGAGGTCTCCTTGTTTTTCAATGCATTTGGATGAGGAGAATTGACAGGGTTGGTGCACTTTGCAGTGATGCAGAGCGCAGGTTGGCCTTGAAATAAAGCCTGTGTCATTTTAAACTTCACAGACTAATATGCAAAGCCATTCTCTAGATGTTTCTGTTCTCTCAGTTTTGGTATCTTGCAGGGAAGTAAATGCAGTAAAGAAAAAGGCTTATACATTGATGACTCTCTGGGTGCATGATGAATATGATTGTACAGTGAGAACCATGGATTGATTGTTGGACGTATTTTAATGGTTGACACAGGACGTCTGCTGCTTTGATATTTGGTATAGTGTTTGATTGGAAATAAAATAAAATTACTTTTTACCAGAAGTATATGACAGAAGCTATGGAATCATTTGTGATTGACTGTAGGAAGACTGACAGACCATATGCAATTCAACCCATTGGAATACCAGGTGAGGTAAGGCAGCTTGATTATGTTCATCTTGACAGATCCCTGAAGCAACTGTTCATTATTGTTATGTGGGCATGTTTGTATAACAGGATTCAGGATTTCTCTTCTTCTTCATGTCCTCCTCAGTCCTAGATGAACCTATATTTATACAAGTTTGGATTTTTTTTTTTTTTCATATTGTCAAAGCCTGAAATGTGCTTCATCTCTTAAAGTTATTTATGGTGTACTGTAAATATGCTCAAAAAAACAAATCTCACCCCATTCAAGCACATGGGCAAAAACTGTATTTATTGAGTAAATGTTTCTTTATGATTTTGAAATATAGCTGAAATCAAATCCCGTCTGCTTGTATATTGAGTGTGTTTTTGACTGAAGCAAATTCTAAAAGAGGACAAAATAAAATCATTTTGCAGAGATGAGTCATGTTTTCTTTTATGTCCAATATTTTTAATCAAACATTCAAACATGGCTGTTCATACACAATCAAATATTTTTTTAGGGAGCCGAATGTCCAACAATTCCTTACCAAAAACAGACAGTATGTAAAACACAGTTCACATGAGGAATGTAAGAAATCATACATGAAATCATTGGTGGTAAATTCACATATAGGTATATAGGTATATTTTTTTTGGCTGCAACCTGATCTTATGACGGCGTATAAATAGCACAACATTTTTAGGACATTCCATATGATAACACTGTATAAGCTTTTCCTGAGTCATTTAACGCCGACGTTACCGTGAAATGGTCGCGGTTATGTTTAGGCAACAAAACTACTTAAGTTTAGGAAAAACGGCAAGGTATGGCTTAAACTAAGTATGCAAACTAAGTCAAATACGGACATAAACAACATAAGTACGGAAAACACGTCAAGTCAATTTTATAGTATAATATATGATGGATCCAGGGGGATGTCAAGCAGCTTCGCAGCTTTCAGGCATCGCCAAACAGATAGCGCCTGAGCGACCCGACCCGTTCTGTAGAAAGTCACACAGCTGACTGGTGACTGCTTTCCCAAGGATTTTAGAGAGAAAGGGAAGGTTAGATATAGGTCTATAGTTGGCTAAGACCTCTGGATCAAGAGTGGGCTTTTTAAGAAGAGGTATACTTTAAAGGACTGTGGTACATAGCCTGTTAGTAAAGACACATTGATCATATCCAGTAAAGAGGTGCTAACTAAGGGTAAAACTTCTTTAAGCAGTCTAGTTGGGATAGGGTCTAGGAGACAGGTAGATGATTTAGATGAAGAGATCACTGAAGTCGGTTTGTGGAGGTCGATGGGAGAAAAGCAGTCTCAATATATATCAGGTTGTACAGCTGTTTCTAAGGTTCTTGTGTTTGAAGATAAATCTCTACCGTCTGAGGGCAAGAGGTCACTAACAGAACTTCAAAATAACTCAACTACACTTTGGGAAACAAACAAAAAAAGTCGTGTGTTTGTTGGACCTATCCACCTCCCCTACCGTCCACTGTAAGCAGTCTTTCTCACTTGTTCTACTCCGTCACTAGCTCTGAGGGGAGCATTTTCACTCGGATGCATTTACATTGCAGTCAGTACAGACTACATGGCGTGAACGGCATTGTTATTACACATGAATGTATCACGTGTAACACATGTGAACAAATGTTATAGAGCTATAAACTCGGAAAAAAAAGTTTGGAAACTTGTGTTTGGTGGATTATTTCTCTGTTGTTACAATGCTAATGGTCATTGTATTTTACATCGTTGGAAAGCCTGTTTATCTACCTTCACATTGATGTCCAACTTGTAAGGATCATGCATTTGTGGGATGAGCAGCACAGCTGATTATGTGGGTAGTGCCCAAGAAAAATTTGCTAAAATGCTCCGTCAATGGTAAACAGTGTATTCTCCTGTTGGTATTGACTCTTGTTTTGAGTTGTTTAGTGGATTGGATGATTGTACTCTCTATCAGTAACAAGGAACAAACAAGACATATTGTCAATTTTACACTTCATTCATTTAATACACCGTCAGGAGCCTCAGTAGCGGTGGAAGATCCATACGCAGCCACAACAGCCTGGCACCTCTTCCTCATGCTGGTCACCAACCTGGTCACACATTACTGTGGGATGGCGTTCCATTCCTCAACCAGGATTCGTTGCAGGTCAGCCAACGTGGTTGTGTTGGTCACTCTAAAGCCCGGGCCACACAGCGCGCATCATGCTCGCGTGACGGCAACGTCGCGTGTTGTTTTTTATTTCGGCGTCCATGTTAACAGGTTAGAGTGGACACACTGCCCGCATGAGACGCACGTCAGACGCGCGTCAGACGCACGTCAGACGTGCGTCTATTTTATAGAATAGAAGGCTCACCTATTTTTCACGCTTGCCGCTTACCTCCCAGCAGCAACAGACAGTGAAGGTGATCTATTGACAGTATATGAGCAAGATTACTACAGTTTCCATGTCTAGACATCTGTAGAATATGTCACTGACCATCAATATTTTACACTTCCTATCTAGATTTCAAAATAAAAGTCCTCTAGCGTTTTTAGTGCACAGAATCATTCATTCATTAACACAATGCTTTTATTCTGAAATACTCTAAATAAAGCAGTTGTCTGCTTGCAGGTTTCCATCAAGTTAATATAGTACAGGCTTTTAATTATGTAAACACTGTAGTAGTCATAGCAGAAACCCTACATATGCTATACATATAATAGACTGGGTTAATAGGTTATAAGAACATCAGGTGATAGTTGGCAGTATTTTTCCGATGCGCTCTCTCTCGCTCTCTCTCGCTCTCTCTCTCGCTCTCTCTCTCTCTCTCTCTCTCTCTCTCTCTCAACAAACACCACGTAACTTTATTGTTCTTTCTTTTAGAGGTGTTATTTAATTTTTTTAAAGATATTTAATAATAATTTTCGTTTTCTAAAGGTTAACAAATAACGAAACTGTTTATTTTGCTTTGTTTTATAATAATAAAAAAAAAACACTTTACTTATATTTATCATTCTGAAATACTTCAGGTGTTTTTCTCCATCAAGGCGCAGTTCAGCAACAAGGTGGTGAAAAGCTCCAAGTTGCCTGAGATGTCGGAACATCAGCATTTATAATGTAAATTGCTGTCCCGCCCCAGATGTAAATTAAGTCCTTTTCGATAAAAGCCGCAACCTGGAATGCTGTAGAACAGGAACCCGAAACCCCCTGGAAATGTTGTTTAAAACTGTGCCAGTCAAAGTGAAGAGGGATTGCTGTAGGCTCTCTCTTACTACTAATGTATTTATTTATTTTTTTGTATTAATATATAGCCCACAGAAATCCCTCTTCACTGTCAATGAAGAGGGATTTATATATATATATATATATATATATATATATATAGCCCATAGAAATCCCTCCTCATTGTATATATATAAATCCCTCTTCACTGACAGAAAAGAGGGATTTATATGGGCTATATATTAATATTTATGTATGAATTTATTTGCTTGTTTTTAATAATATTTACAAATTACCACACAGTTCTTACCCTTTTTTGTCTTAAATAAATATAAATCACATTTATTATGAAGTTAAATGGCCATTAAAAGGCAAACTCTATGTAGAAAGAAAGGGCTGTCAGCAACAGCAAAAACACAGCTGACAGGTAGCTCCGGGACGCTCCCGAGACGTGGGTAACTCGCGTCTAGTGTGAACACCCTAGGTGGGCATGACGCGGCCACGACGTGACGCTGCCGTCAGGCGAGCCTGAAGCGCGCTGTGTGGCACCGGCGTAAAGCCTGGAGCACACAGCCCGCTTCATGCTCGCGTGACGGCAGCGTCGCGTGTTGTTTTTTATTTCGGCGTCCATGTTAACAGGTTAGAGTGGACACACTGCCCACATGAGACGTGCGTCATACGCGTGTCTATTTTATAGAATAGAAGGCTCGCCTATTTTACACGCGAGCCGCTCGCCTCTCGGCTGCGTGTCCCAGCAGCAACAGACAGTGAAGGTGATCTATTGACAGTATATGAACATCATACCAGCAAGATTACTACAGTTTACATGTCTAGACATCTGTAGAATATGTCACAGACAGTGAAAGTGATCTAGTGACTGTATATTAACTTCATACCAGCAAGACTTTACTATAGTTTCGAGGTTTATCTGTAGAATATGTTACGGAGATGAAAAAAAAGTAAAGTTAAATAAACTTGTTTTTAAATCAATACTTCCTGCTTTCATTTCAAAATAAAAGCCCTCAGGCGTTTTTTCTATAGACAGAATCCCTTCGTTTGTTAACACGAGGCTTTTATTCTGAAATATGAGCAGTCAGTGCTGTGGAAATCGCAATCACTTTGTCGGCTCCAAAAATCTATAAAGTTTGGGGTTTAAATCAACACTTCCTGCTTTCATTTCGAAATAAAAACCCTAAAGCGGGTTTTCTTTGCACAGAATTCCTTCATTCGTTAACACAAGGCTTTTATTCTGAAATATGTGCCGGACAGTGATGTGGAACAAGCAGAGAGTTGGAAAGCATCATAAATGAATACAGTACGGAGTTTTAATTGTGGATTATTACTATTATTTACTAATTACCACACGTTTCTGAACCTTTCTCTGCCTAAAATAAATATAAATTATATTTATCATGAAGTTAAATGGCCATTAAAAGGCAAACTCTATGTAGAAAGAAAGGGCTGACAGCAGCATCAGAAACACAGCTGACAGGTAGCTGACACGCTCCCGAGAGGCAGCTAACTCGCGTCTAGTGTGAACACCCTAGGTGGGCATCACGCGGCCACGACGTGACGCTGCCGTCAGGCGAGCCTGAAGCGGGCAGTGTGCCCCAGGCTTAACACGTACAGCACGCCCAAGCTGATCCCACAAGTGTTGAATTGGGTTGAGGTCTGGACTCTTGGCAGGCCTTTCCATTCTCTCTACTCCCACATTGTGGAGGTAGTCTGTGATAACCCTGGCTCTGTGGGGTCGAGCGTTGTCATCTTGGAGGATGAAGTTAGGTCCCAGATTGTGGAGATATGGGATCGCCACTGGCTGCAGAATCTCATATCTCTCCCGATATCTCACTGCATTGAGATGGCCTTCAATGATGACAAGCCTTGTTTTGCCAGTGAGGGAGATGCCCCCCCCCCACACCATGACACTGCCCCCACCAAAAGCTGTTACTCCATCGGTGCAACAATCAGCATAGCGTTCTCCACGTCGTCTCCATACTTTGACCCTGCCATCCGACTTTCGCAGACAGAACCTGGACTCATCACTGAACATGACATTCCCCCACAAGTTCAGGTTCCATTGTCTGTGTTGTCGACACCAGCGCAAACGGGCCTGACGGTAAAGGGCAGTCATTGCAGGCTTTCTGGTAGCCTTATGAGAATACACTGTTTACCATTGGCAGAGCATTTTGGAACATTTTTCTTGGGCGCTACCCACATAATCAGCTGTGCTGCTCATCCCACAAATGCATGATCCTTACAAGTGGACATCACTGTGGAGGTAAATAAACAGGCTTTCCAACCATGTAAAATACAATGCCAGTTAGCATTGGAACAACAGAGAAATAATCCACCAAACACAGATTTCCAAAAAATTTTCCTAGTTTTATGTATAGATATTTCACCTGTGATTAATTCACATGATAAAGAACTGTGTGATCTCACGCCACATGTAGAAACATCCATTTTACATTTAATATTACAGGTGAAACACCATTTTACATTTCATATTGCATGTGAAACACCATTTTACATTTAATATTACACCTTAGACATGAATTTCACATACACAATTTTTATAAAGGAATATATCAAGTGCAAACACATTCCCAATGTTTAACATGTTTATTACTGTACATGTGGAACACCATTTCACATAAAAAATTGACATATATGCACATTTGTTTTGTTGGACATTTCACATGTGATGAAAACTCAAATCATACAGCAACATTAAGTGGCATACACTGTTACACATGTCTAATTTAATATTTCACATGTGAAAAACATTTCATGTTTGTCACCATGTAATTCACACATGCTTTTTTGCAAAGGGCATTCCATTGCAGTCTGGTTATGATTCAATTTGATGATTATTTTTTTCTTTTTTGCGGTACATACATTTGGACAGGTTCTGTGGCGCTACACCGGCAAATAAAACCGCTGATGGAAAGCGATACGGCAGAATCTCCAATTTAGCCCGTAGATTAGTGGTTGTGTGGAGGTCAGAGATGAGGGCCAGTCTTCTCTCCAGCCTGATGGACGGTTACTGTTTGCTTTAGTCCTCTCAGTCTGCTCCGCTGCTGGACTCTGCCTTGCCTTTTACCTCCATACTAAAAGCCTTTCATCCTGCTAGTTATTCCTCACTTTAGCTCTTCTTTTAGCAGCTTCTGTCCTCTCCAACGGGTTTTTCACTCACCGTCAACGAGGCTGATGTAACTCTGCCCATTAGGTACAAACGCCGTTGCTATGAAACCAGCAAGAGAGCAAGAAGCAATGTCAACAGCAAGGCAGTCTGGGAAGGGCTCCAGGGTTGGGCCAGTATAATGTGGTACGATATCAGCCTTTTATTATGAAACAATATCTGGCTTTGTCATTCACATCTAAATGCATTTGATATAATTGAGTTGTGATCAGAGCTTCTCTGTGCTTTGTTGACGTCGCCGGCCGGCTGCGCGTGCCTTTTAGTGCATGTTAGTGCATGTGAGCGTGCCCCACTTGCTAGCTCACGGCCGCTGCTCTACACTGCTCTCATTCGGCAGTTACGGCTGATAACGCCGTCCCAACCGCCGCTGTTGTTGCGGGGGTGTAGCGCCCACCCTATGGTTCCCCCCAGGTTAACACTGTTAGCTCTGTCAGCACGGTTTGTGCTGTTAACACCGTTAGCTATGAGCCGCCAGCTCAGCCGTCACCATGTTGAGAGCCGTGTGGACAATGGCGTCTTAATACATGGGCTTAATTAATGTAATTTATCAATACAATGTTCACGTCTCGCAGAAGCAATGCATTATATCACAGATTAGAGCAAATCATCTAGCAGTCATTCTGTTAGACGGCTGGGGCGGAGCCGGTTGTTTTCTAATGTGCGATGATAAGCAGTGATAAAACGATGTTCATCACACTAATTAAGTGCCAATATACTGTAGCGGTATTGAATAAGTACAAGAAGACTGTGCTATAAATGTTTCTACACACTGTGAATCCATAATCCCGGTAGCCCGTCTACCGTACGCACCGCTCTCATCTACGTTAGTTTATTGGCCCCGAGCAGTGAAAACTAAATTAATAACAGAACAATAATAGTTAGTAACATACTCATTGTGTTATGCTTTGAACACACCTGATGCAACTCAGCAGCCGTTACAGTTGGATCAGAGCTAGCTGGTTCAGGTGTGCTAGAGCAGAGAGAACTGGAAATGGGCAGGTAAGAGGGTCTGGAGGTCTGGAGGTGTGGAGCGGAGAACCCAGGGTCTAGGCTATAGGCTAGAATAAATAGAATTAATTAAAATTGTATTTACATTTTTTCCGAATCTGCTCTTTTGATTTAGAGAATATGATTTTAAAGGGCAAAAATTTCCATAAGAATTAAATGTTCAAATGAAGGCTGTAATATGTGTAAATAATGCAATTATCATCAAATTACAGCAAGTTTTCTCTTTACATTTTGGACGTTATCTATTCTGTAGTAATAATGGTCCAAAATTATGTGAAATTGCGTAGTTATGGGTCAGAAACCTAATAAACAACAACACATTCATCTTGGGGGAGAACCCCCACACCCACCCCTCAAATGTATACAGATACTATACTATATATACTACTATACTAATCCACCTACTTGACCCAGCTTTGTCTTGACATATTGTTGACATTGTCAAATAATGAGGAGTTTCATATTCTGTTGACTTGGTGGGGGGGGGGGGGCAACAAAGAAGAAACAAACTGAAATCTGTTTTCATGGAAATAAGTGAAACTTTGTAGTGAGATCAGGTTGCAGTCGGAGGTGTAACTTCAGACTCAGGCTTAGTTGGTTATGTTCCATCTGACTCCTATCACAGTAATAGTTTTAGGATGCTGAGATCATTTATGCACTGAGTCTGTCCCACTTCCTGCATGTTTTTCCTTTGTGTTATAATCTGTCCCACTTCCTGCATGTTTTTCCTTTATATATAAACTGGGGAAAAAAAGTTTGGAAACTTGTGTTTGGTGGATTATTTCTCTGTTGTTACAATGCTAATGGTCATTGTATTTAACATCGTTGGAAAGCCTGTTTATTCACCTTCACTATGATGTCCAACTTGTAAGGATCATGCATTTGTGGGATGAGCAGCACAGCTAATTATGTGGGTAGCGCCCAAGAATTTTTTTCCAAAATGCTCTGCCAATGGTAAACAGTGTATTCTCATAAGGCTACCAGGAAGCCTGCAATGACTGCCCTTCACCGTCAGGCCCGTTTGCGCTGGTGTCGACAACACAGACAATGGAACCTGAACATGTGGGGGAATGTCATGTTCAGTGATGAGTCCAGGTTCTGTCTGCCAAAGTTGGATGGCAGGGTCAAAGTATGGAGACAACACGGAGAACGCTATGCTGATTGTTGCACCGATGGAGTAACAGCTTTTGGGTGAGGGCAGTGTCATGGTGTGGGGGGGGGCATCTCCCTCACAGGCAAAACAAGGCTTGTCATCATTGAAAGCCATCTCAATGCAGTGATATATCGGGATGAGATTCTGCTGCCAGTGGGGATCCCATATCTCCACAATCTGGGACCTAGATGACCTTCTTACTGAGAGAGCGTTCAATCATCCAATCCACCAAACAACTCAAAACAAGAGTCAATACCAACAGGAGAATACACTGTTTACCATTGGCAGAGCATTTTGGCAAATATTTCTTGGGCACTACCCACATAATCAGCTGTGCTGCTCATCCCACAAATACATGATCCTTACAAGTTGGACATCATTGTGAAGTTAAATAAACAGGCTTTCCAACCATGTAAAATACAATGACCATTAGCATTGGAACAACAGAGAAATAATCCATCAAACACAAGTTTCCAAACTTTGTTTTCCCAGTTTATATATATATAATATATATATTTGGGTGGAGGCTGAACTCTCAAAGACAGATATCTAAAGGCCCTGACACGTCGAGCCGACGGTCGATTCAGCACGTTGAATCGGCGGTGGAGCCCGTTGGTGAGAGAAATCACTCTGATTTGCTGTTCATCTTCAACCAATCAGTGTACGAGAAGAGAAACGGAAGTGAGAAGCCAACGAGTAAAGTCACGAGGACACACAGAGAGGACTCTTCTCATGTTTCATCTTCGTCTCATCTGATCATTCCAACACACGGATGTTTTCACAACAACATGCACATCTGGAATGAAGCTAAGTGGTGAGTGAAAGTGGCGTGAAAATGGTTCATGTACGTATCATGACAACGGCTTGTATATCCGCTGTCCTCGCTCTTCCTGTTTCTCTTTCTGAATGATGAATACAGACTACCGCCACCTGCTGGTGAGGAGAGTTATTTCCTCTCATGAGGCGCAGAGCATATACGTGCTAACTGGCTGTCGGCTGTAGTCTTTGTGGTGTGTTCAAATGCAACTTGTTGGCCATTACAAAGGAGACGTGAGGCGATGTGACAGCCGGCACTAATTGTCTGATTTGGGTTTGGTGTGTCTGGGCCTTTAAAGACTGTACATGTCTTGTAAGGCCTCCAGTAACACAATAAACCTGTGATCTCTGACTCTGTGAAGAAGCCTCGAGGCTGTTGCTCTCTTTAGTCTGCATTCACAACGCTTGGTAACAACGCTTGGTTGTTCTAATTGGATTAACTTGTCTGAGTGTTTCCTAATAGAAGCCTCCCCCCCTCTACAGCCTCTCTGCAGTTAGAGGTAGCAGTGCATGTCTAATGGTGGCTCCATGAGGTTAACTTCTGCACTCATTTGTTAGAAGACTTTCTCCGACATGCAGGACACCTCACTGACAAATCATTTACAGATGCTTTTCAGCTCAACACACCCCACACCACCTAACAAGCATGTAACAGCAGCTTTGTGAAATGAGCTTGATGTCTTAAAATGCAAACACTGTGAAATAGCTTCTCCCAGCAGGACTGGATTAGACAGAGTCTAAATGACACGATGGAAAGTGAGAGTGTGGAGGTCTGGAGGGGTGATGGACAGATACTTCTGACCTTGAGTTCAACCCCCAACTCAAAGCAGAGACTTTCACTCGTCATTTTTTTCAGCAAACCAAAACCAATTTAGAGTTTAAATCTAAACTCAAACATCACTAGCCTACACCACTTTACATATCTCCATTTAAAGAGAATAAACCACAGGTCAGTTCTAGTTATAATCCTGTGTCCCTGTGTTTCCTCTATCTATATCAAATATATGTCCAAAAAAGCGTACAGTGGACTATTAGATGATGATGATTACTAGAGAACAGACTACGAGATACCATGTCAATGAATCATTATGGTAATGATTAGTTCTTAGTTTTTACTGGAAATATACGATTCATTTCTTAATGACAAATTACAGCAGAATTCTAAACAACATTAGTGATGCTAATATCTTCAAACTAAATGTAACAAGTAGGGTCGTCAATCGATTAAAATATTTAATCAATTAATCGCATGATTGTCCATAGTTAATCGTGATTAATTGCAAATTAATTACACATTTTGTATCTGTTCAAAATTAACCTTAAAGGGAGATTTGGAAAGTATTTAATATTCTTATCAACATGGGAGTGGACAAATATGCTGCTTTATGCAAATGTATGTATATATTCATTATTGTTAATTAATTAACAACACAAAACAATGACAGATATTGTCCAGAAACCCTCACAGGTACTACATTTAGCATTAAAAATATGCTCCAATCATAATATGGGAAACTGCAGCCCAACAGGCAACAACAGCTGTTAGTGTGTCAGTGTGCTGACTTGACTATGACTTGCCCCAAACTGCATGTGATGATCATAAAGTGGGCATGTCTGTAAAGGGGAGACTCGTGGGTACCCATAGAATCCATTTACATTCACACATCTAGAGGTCAGAGGTCAAGGGACCCCCCTTTGAAAATGGACATGACAGTTTTTACTCACCAAAATTTTGTGTCAGTTTGGAGCGTTATTTAACCTCCTTCATGACAAGCTAGTATGACATGGTTGGTAACGATGGATTCATCAGGTTTTATAGTTTCAGATGATACCAGGATCTTCACTCTAGCTTCAACATTGAGCCTAAAAACCTACAAATCACAAGTAGCGTTAATGCGTTAAAGAAATTAGTGGCGTTAAAACGTTAACGGGTTATCGCATTAACTTTGACAGCCCTCATAACAAGTTATTGAATGCAATGATGTGCAAAGGTGAACAAGACGCCGGAGAGAAGTAAGTAAACACAACAGTAGAGACAAAATAGAGAGAAGCTCTGGGAGCTATTGTGACTGAGCTAACGGTTAGCTCGCCAGCTACAGCAGTTCACCACTAAGTAGTCACTGTCACCAAGCATCTGACCCCAACAACTACACATAGACCAGTGAATGTTTGTGATGAGACCGCTGCTTCATAGCGGTCTCACCTTCATCATAATAATTTTCACTCTCTAAATAACTAACCAACAAATGTCACAGTCACAAGCTGAGCATGTATCAATGCTTTCATTTGTACAGTTGTTGGGCTCATTAATTGCATGCAACTTACATCAATGTGTCAGTGTTGATCTGAAAACACTAAATTGACTCATTACTTTTCAATAAATGTAGCTTGTGTAGCCTATTTGCTAATCTAGGCCTATTTGTAAGCACTGCACTGGGAGATACTGTGGGGGAGTGTGGGAGTATGGGGTGAGGGGGTCACTTCTTGGGGCCATCCAATCTCTGTAGCCCAAAGCGAGAGCTGTGTTCGGGTTCTCGACAGTGAGGGGACCATGAAACGTGAGATTGGCCGGAGAATCGGAGCAGCGCGGGGGATGTTTGCATTCGCTTTACCGCACCGTTGTGACGAAAAGAGAGCTGAGCCGGAAGGCAAAGCTCTCGATCTACCGGTCAATCTTCGTTCCTACTCTCACCTATGGTCATGAGGGCTGGGTCAGGATCCAAAGAACTAGATTGCGGGTACAAGAGGCCAAAATGGGTTTCCTCAGGAGGGTGGCTGGTGTCTCCATTAGAGATAGGGTGAGAAGCTCAGTCATCCGTGAGGGACTCGGAGTAGAGCCGCTACTCCTTTGCATTGAAAGGAGCCAGCTGAGGTGGTTCAGGCATCTGGTAAGGATGCCCCCTGGGCGCCTCCCTAGGGAGGTGTTCCAGGCATGACCAGCTGAGAGGTGGCCACGGGGAAGACCCAGGACTAGGTGGAGAGATTATATCTCCACACTGGCCTGGGAACGCCTCTGGATCCCCCAGTCAGAGCTGGTTAATGTGGCCCGGGAAAGGGAAGTTTGGGGTCCCCTGCTGGAGCTGTTGCCCCGTGACCCGACCCCGGATAAGAGGTTGAAGATGAGTGAGTGAGTGAGTGAGTGAGTGAGTGTACTGCTTTATGTGAAAAGTTCAGAACTCATCCCCATTTGGAGCGGGCCAATTGCTTGGCCCCCAGAAATGCTGCTTTCAGCGTTGTCGAGAACCGCTCATCACTTTTTGACTCTAGGGAGGTGAAGAAGAGTTTGGTTGTAACGTTAGTATATCCAGAAACCAGCAGCAACAGTGAACTGCAGTCAGTAAGTAAAGGAGGACATGCTCCTGACTAAGTCTGCAGAGCCCTAAAGCCCCGACCCGCTGCTACTCAGAGCGCTGTATGCTTGTTTATTCAAAGTTTATTAATACTGAACGTGTCCCCAGCAACACACCCACCGAGTGTGAAGTAGATCGGATGAACGGTTGTCAAGATATGAGACGGAAACACAGACACTTACACTTACAGAGATTTCTAGTTAGATATCTGATATTAATATAATACTATCAATCAGGTAATCAGATAATCAATAATCAATCACGCAAATTGGGATTAGGGACAAAAAACATGAGTGGACCCGCTCTGTTTTCTCTTTAGTTCATTCTGAGTTTGGAACCGACGTCCACCAATGAATTCCCTTCTAAGAAATGCATTCACATTCTTTACATCCTGTATATTATACTTATATATTATATTATGTACTATATTACTGGACGATATTCTGTCTGAAACTTCAGATTCAAACAGAAGTTGGACATTTTGGTGGCGTCCCCTCCTGCTTCAACAACAGGAAGCACAGAAGCAGGTTGGCTAATGTTGTCCTGTTAACGACTGAGCTCTGGAGCTGGAGCACTGCCACTGAGGAAACCGGAGATCGTCATTGTAGCCGAGTCCAGACAGGTGAGGGGCCTGCTGGTGGTTAAAAGAATGTTCTTGTAGGATGTACACACACACACACACACACACACACATTTTATCTATCTACAGCCAGTCTCCTCAAAAACGTAATAATAATTCATTGTGACATATGAAATGGCCTAAATCAAATAAAGAAGGTGATCATATCGTGGCCGCTAGTCTGGACATCACAGCACAAATCAAGAGATACATCCTGGCTTTCTAAAATCACAGGACTAAACACTAAATTATTCTGCATTGCTTCTGCTGAGGATGTAAGGTAGGTTTATTTTTTAGACTTAAGTGTGTTGAGAGTGATAAATTGATTGCATTTTTTTATCAACAATAGTCCAGACACTAGAACCACAGGGAGCCAAGCTGAATATTTTCTCAGTATCATTATCAGGAACGTGAGCTGGAAGTTTGTTTTCATGTGTTTCTCACTAGTTTCTTTTGTGCAAATGAAAAAGGCAAGTTAAACTTTGTCCAACCTGCCAGAGTTTTACATAGAAAAGATACAGGCTGTCCTGATAGTGTATTTTTGGGGGGTTTGTTTGGTTGATGTGCACGGATGGATTAGCGAACGGGCCTACCGGGCCCAGGCCCAGGAGCGTGAAGTCGCTCTTATTAACTCTGCATTTGTGGTTCATGAAGACCCCATAATGTTGGTATTATCCACCCCTGATCGGTCTGAATGGGGCCCCTCCAACACGGGCCTGCGGGGCTATGGATGTATGAAGAGAACTGGATACAGCGTTGGTGGCTCCCGTTCATTCCTATGAGAGCTGCTCAGTGGCGTATGAAGCCAAAATGGCTCGACTGCCGAGAGATAAAGTACCTGGATCATCCATCATAATGCATAAATGAGAAAAGGGAGTTCATTCAGGTTTATGTCCATCGCCCTTCTGAGTGCTCCAAACCGCGCCTTCAATCACCCAAAAGCTCATTAATCACCATTCTGCCTCCACATGTTTCATGTCTTCCTGCTTTGGCCTCCTGTGACTGGGACATTTTTCAGATATAAAGAGGTATCTATTCCGTGCGGTGCTAACAAAACGTAAAAAAGACGCTAGTCCGCCATCTTGGTTATTGTTTCTGGCGCATACTCATTACACAAAGCAACAATGGGCGCCAAATGAGGAGGGGACGCAATCATGTCCTCAACGCTCTGTTTTACACGTCCACATCACAAAGGAACCAGTGTTTTTAGAAATCTGCACCTTATAGACGGCGTTTTCAAAAATATCCGTTTTTGTGACCCAAAACTGTGATTGTGTGGACGAGAGGCCAATACGTCGAAGAAAATATCTGTTCTTAAAGATATCTGTGTAGGTGTAGACAGGGCCTAATTCAGCTCAGATCATTATTAAACGTGAAGATGATAAAAGGGCAAAAGGACTGAATTATGGCCTGAATTGTTTATGCTGCGCTGCAGCTGTTTCTGACACTGCCTGTCAGTAATTGTGAAGGGGTGCGGTCATCGTTCTGGACCTCTGACCTTGAATAAAAATCAGATGTGGACCTTTGAGTAATAAGTATGAGAACCCCTGATATAGCGCAACATGGCGAAAAAAATATAAACCATGTAGGAATATAAGTAACTCAATACTTGCCGATGTACCCTGAGGCTAATAATAGAGCTAGCCGAAGTTAACCTGGAAATTGTTAGCCTAGCCACCCTAGCCAGTCTGACTAACCCATAACAGAAATTTAGAGTCAACTAACCTAATAATACTTATAATAATAACGCGGTCACACATTATATAAAACGGCACGTCGCAGAATATTAAAACAGGCATAAAAGTAAAAGTCTCTGCTTAATCCACATTTACAGGAATTTATAATGATTGAATGTAATAACATTACACTACTATAAATCCTCCTCCATCGATAGGTAGATACTTAAATACTATTTATATATTATTAATATAGTAACAACATGTAAATATTTATGAAGCACATTTGATAAACACACACAACAAATGACTTTTTACAAAGCTTTGACCACAATCACACTACATGGTGCAGGTAAAGGCCATGTGTCTGAGCAGCCATGTGTTATATATATGTCAACCTTCTTTGTGTCTGTATATCAGGAGCTCAGCTGTGGAAAGAGCAGCATGTTCGTGCTATTGATCCCTGAAAAGCAGACAACAGACTTCACTGTTAGTTTTTGGGATTATCTCCGTTCTCGTTCCACACTAGGTATTCCCGTCCCAATCAGATGTGTGTCCATATGCTCAAATGTCAGAAAATGTCACAGCAATCAACACAGAAGCGCTTCGTGCCCTTGCTGGGCAAAAAAACAACACAAACACTGCATTGTCGACCAGAACACCTAGAACACATACTGTATCTGCAGGTACAGCGTGATGGGTAAGTGCAGGGAATACAAGAGTTTTATGTATGTCATGTTTCTGCGTGTTCAGTCTTCAATCCTTTATCAACTATTATCTTAAAACTTAAATATTCCTCCTTTATGCTTGAGATCTTTTTCTTTTTATCCATTGTCTGCCTACTGGAAGATACCGTCAGTTTATTCGAAACAACCCAGAAACTGAAAGACAGCCATGAAATTGCTGTTACTACAAATGGAAAATCTGTTCATTATCTTTGGTTCAGGTTCAGGTTCAGGTTCAGGTGACTTTATTTGTACCCGTAGGTAGATTTGTTTTGCAGCAGAAATAGAGGATGGCATCCGTATTGACAATAGATGAAGCAGTAGAGCACAGACAAAAGACAGACACACCAAAAACATGACAAAGACTACTCAAAGGCTTACTGGGATCAGGACCCAGCAACAAGAAGGCCACAAGAACAATATAAAAAAACACTGAAATATCACGACAGAAGACACGATAACACGACAATAGGATAAACTTTCCATAAATATGTGCAAATGCTGCTAGGACTTATTTAAATGAACAATTGCAGCTGGAACAAAGCTGTTCCTGTAGCGCTTTGTTCTACACCTTGGGACCTGAAACCTCCGACCAGATGGGAGAGGCTGGACAGAGGATGAGAGTCATCGCTGGCTATCCGCCGTAGCTGCCTGGTATACAGGGACTCTAGACTCAACTGGGCCTCACCAATCAGCCAACTGGACCATTTAACAATCTGACTCAGTCTATTTCTGTCCTTCAGAGGCATATTACCAAACCATGACACCAGAGAAAAGGATAAAACAGACTCAAATAATGCACGATAAAATAGCGTCATCATGGTTTTTCTGATGAGGAAGTAGGACAGCTTCCATTAAGCAGAACAGACGCTGGTGCCCCTTCTAGCACACGGCTTCACAATGTGCCTCAAAGTTCAGTGTAGCGTCAATGATAGTCCCAAGGTATTTATATGCGTTACGTGCCGTGCTGTGTTGCATTTGTGTTGTGCTTTTGTGCCCTATTCTCTGTCTCCTCAGGTGCCGCCCTCCTCCCCTGTGCAGCTGCAGTCCAGGGAAGCACAAGGCTGCAGCTGATCAGTAATCAAGGCGGAGTATATAACGGCAGAAGAACGGAGGAGAAGTGGCCAGTATTTGATACTGTGTGTGGGGGTTGACGTCGTGGTTGGCGGGTGTGTCGGAGTCGGCGTCGGCAGTGGTTTATTGTGAAGTGTGTGTATTGCTATATTTTTGGGAAGTGGTGTTAAATTGTTTTACTCCCTGATCATTCGCTGTCTCTGTGGAGCAGTAGATTTAAGTTGAGTACCTTCGGGTTGCTTTGCGCTGCAGTTTTAAGCAGTAGCTTTCATTTGATTGTTTTATTATTGGTTACATCCATACTTATTTAGTTGTGTCCTTGTACATATCAGAGTAGTTTTCATTTGGTGTTTGTACATTTTTGTTATCATATTTTTTTGTTGATGAATTGTCTGATTATTGTTCACACAATCTTGTTGCTAGTCCTCTCATTCCCGGGTTACAAATTTGTTTTGTTACTCCCTCCATCCCCTGGACCTTAAACGGAGGGGAACGTAACAATATGATTGCACATGTTCAACAGTTTGACCCTTAATGGTTGTGACTTCTGGTTTACAGGCATGTCTTCTAAAAATCAATGATCATATCTTTGTTTTTTTTGACAAAGTCATCAGTTATAGGGCCATGGCTGCTCTCATTGCCCTGAGGCAGACTAACAATCACAGTCATCCGCATACTTTAAAATAGTTAGATTTTTAAAAGTGCTCTGACACATACAGTATTAGTGTAAAGGATAGAAAGCAAGGGTGAGAGCATGCACCCTTGTGGGGAGCCAGTTGAAGAGCACACTTTGTTTGATAAAAACCCATTGACTCTGACTCTCTGTGTTCTGTTGGTTAAAAAGTCTCAAATCCAGCCCACAGGAGTGTTACTTCAGTTCAAATATTCTAACAGCCTGTGGGTTACAATGTGGGGATGAATTGTGTTAAAAGCAGAGGAAAAGTCAATGAATAAAAGCCAGGCAGGACACCCATTTCCTTCCAGGTGTTTAAAAAGCAGGTTAAGCAGAGTGAGTGTGGCGTCCTCCACTCCTCTGTTAGGCCGATATGCCAACTGCAGCGGATCAAGTGCATGTTCTGTGTTTTTTAAAATGTCTGACCGTACCAGTTTTTCAAGAGTTTCATTAGGATTGAGGTCAGGGCAATTGGTCTAAAATCATTTAAAAGTTTGGGACAGTTGGATTTAGGAACCGGGACAACAACAGCATCCTTCCAGACTTTGGGGACATGCTGTGTTTCTAAAGATTGATTACAAATATAATTTAAAAACTAGGCTCAATTCTTTTGCACAAGACTTTAGTAAACGGCCGCGGATATCATCTGGTCCAGGGCTCTGGTTTATAGGAAAGTGCTGTTTTTCTAAAATCAAACATATCAAAACGATTATAAGAACAATTAAGAGCATTAGCAAATTCAGTATCTGAATTAAAGCTATTTAAAAGTGATGTTTGTGCTATTTTATTGTGTTCCAGAGGCCAGCACTGGTTTTCATGCTGGACCAAGCTGACCCCAGGTTATTAACAGCCATCTTGTTCTCCAGTTTGGATTTATAGCTCGGGTTTGCTTTCAAAATGTCTATTTTAAGCTCTTTGGTAGCTGAGTGCAAATCTGATGCTACTCCATGTTGAAAAGCAACTTTTTTTTTCTTTATGCTAGACGTAACTGATTTGGTGACCCATGGTTTATTATTGGGGTAGATCTTAATCCTCTTACTGGGAACAATCATGTCTTGGTGCTGCTCTGCTGTTTTTTTCATAGTTTATCTCCATATTTGGGGGTTTTGATGCACAGCATGAATTCCTGAGGGTTTATTGCTACCTGTACTAGGTAGATGGGAATGTTGGAACCCGTTATTGATCTAGACAAGATTTAGCCTCAGGGCTAAATATTTACGGCCAGTATTTTTGGTTCCGATGTAACCAGTGGTTATCCAGGACAAGACTTCCTCTTCCATGGGCTGCTAATTATTTACAGTCCGATTAGTAACTTGAGTCGGGAGATTAGAGTTGGAGTTGAGAGACGACCAGTTTACACTCAGTTAACAGTTTATTTTTTAGCCAATAAAAGCTGAATCATTGTCAGACGGTGGTGCAGTGGTTAGCACTGTTGCCTCACAGCAAAAGGGTCACAGGTTCAATCCCTTGGGGTTCTTCTGTGTGGAGTTAGCATGTTCTCCCCGTGTTAGCCTGGGTTTTTTCCGGGTTCTCAGGTTTCCTCCCACAGTCCAAAGACATGCAGGTTAGGTTCATTGTTGACTCTAAATGTCCCGTAGGTGTGAATGGGAGTGTGAATGGTGGTCTGTCTCTATGTGTCAGTCCTGTGATAGTCTTGAGACCTGTCCAGGGTGTACCCCGCCTTCACCCAATGTCAGATAGGATCGGCTCCTCCCTCAAATCTTGAGATGTTGAATCACAACTGCATTGTCATGACATAATGATTTAACTTTGACAATGTACACTTGACTCCATTAAAATGGTATACACGAAACCTGTGGTTCTCTCTCATCTTAACGGTTTCTAAGAAGTCCAAACCATCTACCGGAGGATATTTTCTATCAGACACTGAACAGAACACCAAATGTAAAAGCTCTTACCAACTGGTTAGAGGTTGTATCACTGTTGGTTTTTATTAGGGCTGTCAATCGATTCAAATATTTAATGATTGATTATTGTCCATAGTTAATCGCCATTAATTGCAAATTAATCACATATTTTTGTATCTGTTCAAATTGTACCTTTTAAAGGGAGATTTGTCAAGTATTTTATCCTCTTATCAACATGGGGGTGGACAAATATGCTGCTTTATGCAAATGTATGTATATATTTATTATTGTAAATCAATGAACAACAAAAAAACAATGACAGATATTGTCCAGAAACCCTCACAGGTACTGCATTTAGCATAAAACAATATGCTCAAATCATAACATGACAAACTGCAGCCCAACAGGCAACAACAGCTGTCAGTGTGTCAGTGTGCTGACTATGTACCCATAGAACCCATTTACATTCACATATCTGGAGGTCAGAGGTCAAGGGACCCCTTTGAAAATGGACATGAGTTTTTCCTTGCCAAAGTTTAACGTAAGTTTGGAGCGTTATTTAACCTCCTTCACTACAAGCTAGTATGACATGGTACCGATGGATTCATCAGGTTTTATAGTTTACTATGATACCAGTATCTTCACTCTAGCTTTAAAACTGAGCCGCTACAACCTAAAAATCACAAGTTGCGTTAATGCGTTAAAGAAATTAGTGGCGTTAAAACAAATTTGCGTTAACGTATTGTTATCACGTTAACTTTGACTGCCTAATTTTAGAGGCGATTGCCTCTATTCATCTTGCACACACACACACACACACACACTAGACATTGCAGAGCAGTGTGTTGTCCCACCCTCAGACAAACCTTTGTGAAGTGGGGTGGGGGTGGGGACTTTAATGCTCTTTTTACAGTCCCATTAATCCCTCTGTTCACGATTTCACGCACAGCTTGGGCCTTGGTGTTATTTTCACAACCTTTCACCACTAATTCCTGAAACAGAACACCTTCCCTTCTCCTCCTGCATGTGTGTCTCTGTTTTCACCCGGCAAAGACAGCTTTATCTCTGAATCCCCTCATCAAAGCCGGGCTAGAGGCGGAAAGAGTGATGAAAAGCCCCTCCTGGACTGTGGGCTGCATCTTTACGAGAGTCGGAGGCGAGGCCAGCAGCGTGCTCAGGACGTGCTAACGTCTGGCTCCACTGGGTTGCTGTGGTATGTTTACACTGGACGAGGGACTAGACAGTAGATCTCTGTTAGAATGACACACACATCTGATCATCAAATTAGGGCTGTCGCAATAACTGCAATATTACAATACTGCGCTATTGACAAGCAAACCGCAGGGGATGGCAAGCGACCGCCATAACCGCTATGTTCACATTTTTTCCTTTTTCAACTCTTTGCAATGGGAGCACCACATATTTATACTATGCTACAAACACCAGCAGCATGTAGAGGTATTCTGAGCTGAGCATCTATTCTGAGCTGAGCGCTGCACGTTAAGTGTCTTTTTCTGAGAGTTGAAACATTTTCAACTTTGGATAAAATGCTGCTTTTGTCACTTTTTACCCAGCCGTCCAATCACAATGGAGGAGAGGCGGGACAAATACCAACCGTCAGATCCTAAACGGTCACCCTTGACGGTGCTTTAGCACTGGATATCTCCATCTCGCATATGCGCAGGTCGAGTAATTATACCAACAAAGTCACCTGTGACCATGTGATGACGTATGGCGCATGCCCCAGTATAAAACCCCTACGTCATCACGCAATCTGTTCCTTCTATCTTCTCGCCAGCGAGTATACTGGTAGCAGGTCAATCTGGCTCGTCGCTTGTAGCTTCGTAACCTGAGGGTTGGTGCCTCGTTTTTACGTCCACCAGAGGCTGCGACAAGCTTATATTGAAAGAAAGAAAGGAAAAAAAAAAAAAAAAAAACTTTATCGTTTTCGGCGAACGGACAGCGGCGTTTCACCGTTACGGTTTGTGCTGAACTAACGTTACTATCCAGGTGAGTAGCCGGCGGCTCGCCGGACCCGCCTGGTCCTTTTCCTGTGTTGTTAGCTCTCTGCTCTCGGAGGAATGCGACATCAACAGTGAGTACATTGTTTGAATCAGTTAAAGCTACTGCATGCTAGCTGAGCTACTGCATGATAGCTGAGCTACTGCATGATAGCTTTTGTTTACAGCCTTGTTAAATTAAGCAGACAGTGCCTGAGTGCGCTGCTGCCATATGATAGCTTTGTTTAAAGCGTGGTTAAGTTATCGGCAAGTGCCCGAGTGTGCTGTTGCCGTATGATTGCTTTTATTTAAAGCCTTGTTAGGTTAAGCAGACAGTGCATGAGTGCGCTGCTTCCATATAACTTTTGTTTAAAGCCTTGTTAAGTTGATCGGCCAGTGCTTGAGTGCGCTGCTGCCGTATGAGTGCTTTTGTTTAAAGCGTTTCAGAGGCACGCTCCACCACGGTAGCAGCCTAGCTTGTGTGTAGAACAGTGGCACTGTGTTTTCGCTGTTGCCGGCTGGCATATTAAGATAATTGTGTACTGTTGAGTTCGACAGTAGCTGTTAATAGTGACAGCATAGTATTAGCTGTGTACTAATATTGTGGATGACATGTTGGCCTCGCATGTCTGTAACACCTGTATGGCCCCCCTCCACACTGAGGATGGCCATGATCAGTGCCCTGCCTGTCTGGGGATTGAACACCTCAGGGCAGGTGTCTCTGACAACCCCTGTATGTGCTGTAGCTTTATGCCACTGTCTGTGAGAATGGCTAGAATTGCGGAGATAGGTGGTGATACTGGGCTGCCCCCTGCTAGTGGGCCTGCAGACCCAACAACATCTAAGAGACGCAGGGCGGTCTCACGTGGTCCACCAAAAAAACTCAAAAGAGTGGACACTTTAGCTCTCAAAGTCGGCAGTCTGTCTTCAGAGTTTGCCCAGATTAAAGAGCTCCTGTTCAATCTCCAGCCTGTTAATAAGAGGCCAGTTACCGGTGGTGACTCCGCCACAAGGGACTCGCCTTGTCAGGATGATGATGATGATGATGATGTACTATCAACTGCAGCCTCCTGCAGTTTGTTTACAGACATGGGGCAGGACGTGGATAGAGCCACAGCCTCTCAAGCCTCTGATGCCTTTTCTCAAGGATCTGATGGCGGATCATTACATGGATCAGCAGCTGGCCATGCCACAATGAAGCCAGCAATTCGGATGGCTTTAGCACGCCTGGGGCTGGACGAAGCGCCGGTTACAGCAGCTCCGTCAAGCGCCTTTTTCAGGCAAACGCCACAGTCCACTGCCTTTTCAGTCCCTCCTTCTAAGCCCTATATTGAAGAGCTCCAGAGGTGCTGGGCAGACCCTAAGTTGTTTTCCCATCACACCAGTGATTGCAGAAACTTGGCTGCCATGCAGGAGGCAGGTAGCTATGGGTTAGACCGTATGGGCCCGGTCGAGCCTGCCATTGCCTCTTTAATAGTATCCCCAGATGAGGCTCTCAGAACTGATGCCCGCTGTCCCCGTCCTCAGTGTCGACTGACCGATGATCTCCTTGCAAGGAGTTATAACATAGCAGCACGAATGGGGCGTATGGGCAATTCATTTTCCCACCTCATCCTGGCTCTGTCTCAGAGCCTGCAGGAAACTGGTACGGACCCTGCTGCTCAGACGCTCAGTAATGCATCCCCTTAGCTTTTGCTTTCATGTCTAGGGAGCTTGGAAGGTTGATGTCAACCATGACGCTGGCACGCCGCCAGGTCTGGCTAGCGCAGTCCCCTCTGGCGGAAGGGTGTCGTCGCACCCTCCGTTCCCTTCCAGTGGTTCCGGGGCAAATGTTTGGGCCGGCTGCTCAGCAGGCACTAGAGCGTAGTGCACAAGCAGATCAAGCCAGGCAGCAGTTTGCTGGCCTGCGGCGGGGCCCAATTCCAAGGCAGAGGGATCTTTTTACACCTGGTCCCAGCCATTCTTATCCACCTGCTCGCCCAGGTGGACGAGCTAGAGCCTCTCGCTATTCTGGGCAATATGATAAGCAGCGGCAGGCTCTTTCCCGGCCGGCTTTTCAGATGCCAAGAGGACCAGCCCCCAGGTGTCGCCCCCCTAAAGGCTTTAGGGGGCGGGGGGGTCGGACCTGAGGCTCGAGGGGCCGGTGTCGGACACTTCTCACAGCAGCACCTCAGCTACTGGGAGAGGGAGACCACAGACCCTTGGGTGGTGTCCACTCTGTCCAAGGGATACACGCTACAGTTCCGATGCCGGCCACCCACTTTCTGCGGGTTCAGAATGTCTGTCGTCACAGATCCCGCAAAATCCCTGGCCCTCAGCCAGGAACTAGTAACCCTCATAGAGAAAGACGCCATAGAGCCTGTAGAGTGGCATACACGGCTCAGTGGGTTATATTCAGTGTATTTTCTAATTCCGAAGAAGGATGGCGGGTTCCGCCCAATCCTAGACTTAAGAGGGTTGAACAAGTTTTTAAAGGTCCGGCCATTCCGCATGTTGCGGATGACGGATGTTCTCCAGTCAATTGCACAAGGGGCCTGGTTTGTATCAATAGATCTCAAAGATGCCTATTTTCATGTGCCTATTGCCCCCCACCACAGGCAGTTCCTAAGGTTTGCCTTTCGAGGACAGGCTTACCAATTCAAGGTGATGCCTTTCGGTCTCTCACTGGCCCCTCGCATATTTACGAGGTGCGTGACAGCTGCTCTTTCCCCCATGCAAGCCAGGGGTTTGACAATCTTGCCGTACCTAGACGATTGGCTACTCATTTCTCCAACTGCGGAGCACGCAGTCAGAGACACAGCTACGCTCTTAGGTCATGTAAGCCAGCTGGGCCTTACAGTGAACTACACCAAGAGCAATCAAGTGGCACAGGGGCAGGAGCGTGAGAGTGTCCAACTCTTGCTGCCGAACATTGAAGCCGTGGAGGAGCAAGGTGTATCTGACCACGGGGGTTCCTCTGGGGGTAATCCCCTCCCGTCGAGAGGTTGTGGAGACAGATGCCTCACTTTTGGGATGGGGTGCAGTCTGGCAGCGCAGGACCATCAAGGGCCGATGGAGCGTGCAGCAGAGGTTAGAACACATAAATGTGCTCGAGCTCAGAGCAATATATCTGGCACTACGACATTTTCTCCCAGTACTGAAGGACCGGCATGTACTCGTCCGGACAGACAGCACATCAGCGGTATATCATATCAACCATCAGGGAGGCACCAGGTCCAGGCAGAGTCTGCGAGTGTCACAGCAGCTCCTTACGTGGGCATTTCCCCACTTCCTGAGCCTCAGGGCCGTACATCTCCCA
Organism: Sebastes fasciatus; assembly: GCF_043250625.1. Taxonomy (NCBI): domain Eukaryota; kingdom Metazoa; phylum Chordata; class Actinopteri; order Perciformes; family Sebastidae; genus Sebastes; species Sebastes fasciatus. Next base: position 34,045,329 of record NC_133806.1, on the reverse strand, counting down.
GGCGCGCAGAACATTGCGGCAGATGTTCTCTCCCGCCAGGGGCCGCCAGAGGGAGAGTGGAGACTCCACCCAGAGGTAGTGGGAGTGATTTGGAGCCGATATGGCAGAGCGGAAGTGGACGTCTTCGCCTCAGAAGCGTCAGCACATTGTCCCCTCTGGTACTCCCTAAGGGAGAGGACCAGCCCTCTGGGGCAGGATGCCCTCGCTCACACTTGGCCAGCATGCCTTCTGTATGCCTTTCCACCGATTCCACTCATTCGTGTGACGCTAGACAGAGTCCAAGTAGGAGGCCACAAACTACTGCTGGTAGCCCCCAACTGGCCAGGCAGGCCGTGGTTTCCAGTGCTCCTGAAACTGGTCAATGGGGAGCCACGGCGTCTCCCAAGGAGACCAGACCTTCTCTCTCAGCTGGAAGGACGCATATGGCATCCGAATCCAGATCGCCTTCAGCTGTGTGTCTGGCCATTGGAAGCAAGGATCCCCTCCTGGCATCCTGTGACCAGTCAGTGATCCACACGGTGTTGAGTTCGAGGGCCCCCTCCACTAGGTCCCTCTACGCTAATCGATGGAAGCTTTTTTCCCAGTGGTGCAAGACAAAAGGTGAGGTACCAGAGAGTTGCTCAGTGGCCATTATTCTGCGTTTCCTACAGTCATTGTTGGATGGTGGCAGATGTGCATCAACTTTGAAAGTATATGCAGCTGCCATTTCAGTGGGGCACTCAGTGGTGGACAACCAGACAGTGGGGTCACACTATCTGGTTAGTCAGTTCTTGAAGGGCGCACAGAGGCTTAGACCATCAAGAGTCACTGTAGTGCCATCATGGGACTTGAAATTAGTGTTAAGGGTTCTGTGTCGACCCCCGTTTGAACCGTTGGAACAGGCAGAACTGAGGTGGTTGTCTGCCAAGACAGCATTTCTGCTTGCCATCACATCAGCGAAGCGAGTGGGTGAACTTCACGCCCTATCAGTGAGCGAGATGTGCATACGTTGGTACCCAGATGGTTCAGGGGTTACTCTCCTACCAAATCCATCCTTCATGCCAAAGAGGGTGCCTCCCTCGCATGTAAACCAAGCCATTGAATTGGCGACATTCAGTCAGCCAGGTTCATCTGAGGGGCCAGAGGAACCATCAGTGCTACTGTGCCCGGTTCGGGCACTCAAAGCGTATGTGGAGGCCACTGCCAACTTACGTAAAACTGACCAACTTTTTGTTTGCTATGGGGGCTGTAAGAAGGCGAACCCCTATCAAAACAGAGACTATCTAATTGGATTGTGGATGTGATTCTACATGCTTATAGGTCAGAGGGCTTGCCTCTACCTAGTAATGTGAAGTGCCACTCTACTCGGAGTGTGTCCACATCTTGGGCAGCCTTGAAAGGAGTCTCTCTGCAAGACATCTGTGCTGCGGCGACCTGGGAGTCTTCATGTACCTTTGGTCGCTATTACCGTGTTAATGTGGCTGCTCCGCACGCTGTGGCAACAGCCGTCCTATCAACGGCTTCCATTCCTTAGTGCGGTAAGCATTCCTCGTGACTTTGCTGGTATAAGTCATCCAGTGCTAAAGCACCGTCCTCTGGCGGTCAGTAAGAATGAAATAGAACGTGAGTTACGGATGTAACTACGGTGCTATGAATTCTGGATGACCGCCAGAGTTGTCTGTCACTCGGAATCTGGGCGAGAAGATTCTGAAGGAACAGATTGCGTGATGACGTAGGGGTTTTATACTGGGGCATGCGCCATACGTCATCACATGGTCACAGGTGACTTTGTTGGTATAATTACTCGACCTGCGCATATGCGAGATGGAGATATCCAGTGCTAAAGCACCGTCCTCTGGCGGTCATCCAGAATTCATAGAACCGTAGTTACATCCGTAACTCACGTTCTACTGGAACTAATACCCCCTCAAGATACACCAACATTCAATCTTAGTTAAATCAACAATACTGAAAGTTTAGTACAAAGGGAGGAGGTTGGAGGGGTGGAGGGAGCTGTGGTACAGTATGAGCTAATCAGCAGAGTCATTCAAATCAAATCAAATCAATTTATTTTTGTATAGCGTCAAATCACAACAGAAGTTATCTCAAGACGCTTTATATATAGAGCAGGTCTATGACCGTACACCATAGTTTAGAGACCCAACAGGATCCACCAAGCGCACTGTGGCCAGGAAAAACTCCCCGATTACTGGGAAGAAACCTGGAGCAGAACCGGGCGCAGGGCGGGCGGCCATCTGCCGAGACCGGCTGGGGGGATAGAGAGAGAGAGAGAGATAGAGAGAGAGAGAGAGAGAGAGGCAGCCACAATAGCAGTCTAGCAGCTGTAATAGCTAATACAAGTAGGACTGATAACACAAAACCAATAGTGGTGGATGGAAAGAGTGATAATACAACTATCGGAAAGCCAGCACTGTCCAGCATCTCTCCTCAGTACGTCCATGTGTATTGGTGTGGGACGTCCCTGCGATCGATGCCCGTGCGTTGGTTCCTGCAACATCAGCATGCTTGCTGGGAGCTCTTGATGTCTTTGGCAGTGATTGAGAAGTGTTATTCTCCAGGCTGCCACATTGTCACTAGGTGTTGGAAATCCCTCATTGTGAGAACATAGACTGTATATAACAAGTGGACGTAGTCACCGTGATGTCACCCATTGGTTTGGTACTGAAGCCTCGAGCTCGGCATTTTGCCCTTCGCCATCTTGTTTTTTGGCCATCACCATCTTGTTTTTTTGCAACCAGAAGTGACAGGAGAGGTTGGAGCATTAAATTGTCATATTTATTAATGTCACATTAAATTCAAAATGGCTGATTTCCTGTTGGGTTTTGGGCATACCTACAAGAGGCTTTTTTGTGCGTCTCCATGTTACATGTGTCTGCCAAATTTCATGTAGGTGAAACAGGAGGGAGGAGCTGAATTTTTCCAATATTCTAGGGGGCGCTAGCGAGCCATTTTGCCACACCCAAGCCCGAGACCCTTAAAATAACACATTTTGCATTGTGTCTGATAAGTGTGCAAAGTTTAACAACTTTTCGAGCATGTTAAGGCCCTCAAGAAGGCGATTCATTTGAGAGAAGAAATATAATCCTAATTCCTTCGGTTTCAATGGGGTTGTCGGTGCTCGGGCCGTAATGAAACATATGTTTGTCTGATTTATAATATGCTTTCTCCTAATCTGTAAAGTATTATATTTTTTGATAAAAACAAATGTTATCGTTATCATCAATGGACATGAAATGGTCCCATAGTTCTTAACCTCCAAATGGTCACAATATGAGATGATTGATGGGAGAGGGAAGAAGAAAAAACAAAGCTCTCACACATACATGTTATCAGTTTATTTTTTACTTTGATCTAATCTATGTTTTTTGTGAAATACTGGATGATGAACAGTTATTGAAATGAAACCCTGTGAAAGGTTAAGAGGGGAAATGTGTCATGGTGGAACTGCTAACAACTTTAAAACATCTAAAACATCCAGACACTGAGGTCATGGGCCAAAAAGGTTTGTAACCACTGGTGTCATCTTTAGCACTTCATTGTATTTCAGGAGCTTTTCTATGTAAAATCTGCTAAATAATCAGTAACTCCAACTTTCAAATAAATGCAGTAGAGAAATGAGAACAATATTTCCCTCTGAAATGTAATGAAATAGAAGTATAAAGTTTTATACAATGGTAATACTCAAGTAAAGTACAAGTATTACACTTAGGTTCAGTACTTGAACAAATGTATTTAGTTACATTTTAATCACTGATGCTACTTTTATCAATGGCTACATCTATATGAGGTCAACCAGTTATGTACTTGGCTCTAAATATCTAGTACAACATATCTAGAGACTTTCTGAAATCAAACAGACCAAAACGTGCCACTCTTGTTAATTCTGGGGCTAAATCCAGCATTTCTTCAAAATGTCAGATTGTTCTATAATTAACATAGTATACATGAAGCTAATAACCAGATTTGCTACTTGTTACACATTCTCTTGGCCATCTGTCTACTGTCGGACCACCATGGCAGAGTGTGTAACAGCCGTGTGCCAGAACAAGTTGTGTGTTTCAGGAGATAATGGGGAACAAAGGAGAAACCATCATGCCTTACTCTGACCTCCGACCTCTACATGTACCCACCTCCTCCCTGCTCTGTCTGCCCCTGTGCCTCTATCAAGGCCATATATCCTCTCTCCGTCCTGCCACATGGCTCACCATCAGAACACCACTATTCACCAAGCGGCAGATTGTTGTTGAAGGAGACCACATTCATCCCGACCTTAATGTCCAACTACAACTGGCCCTTTCTACCTCCTCCAACATCCTTCTTTAACATACAAATTGGCTGTTTTGTGTGGCTGAATTGGAGATTAATTGCACACACCATTTGGCGGTGCTTGTTCAAAAAGACTGTGGCTTTTTTTCTCCACAGCGTCTCAGTGATTAAGGTTAGAGATTAGGCGCTGGAGATTACTCCACACTGCTTTCTTTGTGAGGCTGTGGAGAGGCAGGCTAGATTAGACTTTAACATCCTCTGAAGCAGGTGGTTCTCATGGGGACAAGCCAAGCAGCCACTCTGTCCTCTGTCCTCCACCACACATATAACTCTTACCAGGAATAGAGACTAGGATAGTAACATCTGTGAGAAACTAGTTTTAGTCATGTGAACATGTCAGTAATACATACCTTCTCCTGTTGGTCCTTCTCATAAAACTTAATCAACATGTGCTGAAATTGATAGCTTTGTATTACACGGCTGTGTTGAATACTCAATTCTGATTGGTCAATCACGGCGTTCTACGGTTTGTAATTATAGCAGACCGTTGCTATGTATAAAAGACCGTTGCTATGGGCGCAGCTCTGATGTCGGACTCTGGAGGATCGTTTTTGTGTCAAAATATTGATTTCTTCAGTAAGTAGCCGTGTAATAAGCAGGATAATGTACAGCTAGCGGGTCATTGTTGTGAAATAACCCCCTTCAGGGCGATGAGAGACCCCTCCGCTGCGCATCAGGGTGCAGCATCGCCCTGTCAGGGATTCTTTCACAACAATGACCCGCTAGCTGTACATTATCCCTTACATATTTCACAGATGTCTATTCTATCCACACACTTCTTGATGATTTTTATAGTAGATAGTAGAAAATGTTTTACAAACAAGCAGGCTAACAAAACCTCTCAAGATAGACATTTGGTAAAGAAAAAGAAAAAAGCAAATCCATCTCAGATGTATTTTAGTACTGACGTGCTTGCGGTAAGAGTATTGCCTCATTTCCGGTTGCCTGTCTTTCTGTGTACTGTTACTGTTCTGTAGCTGCTCTAGCACATCCAGGGCAATATAGTTATATACTCTTCACTACAGCGGCTAATTACCCGCTAAATTTATATCTACACTAGTTCTGCTTAAGCACTCACAACTCGCTCCTTTTTAGAGACTTAACCACACATATTCAGCTCGGCTAACGCTAGCTGGGCTATCGTACTGTAGCATAACAGTAGCTTAGCAGTAGCTTAGCTGTTAGCGATGGCTTCTCTCTCTCCCTCTCCTGTTCTCTCCTGCTCTCCTGTTCTCTCTCCCTCTCCTGCTCTCCCCTGCTCTGTGTGTCTCATGTTTAGTTATTCCTCTGCCTCCTTTAGAGCTAATGGTACATGTATTAAGTGTAGTGCATTCGCTGCATTGGAGGCGAGGGTTAGTGAGTTAGAAGCCCGGTTCCGCACTTTATCTCTAGCTTCTGTAGTTAGCCAGCCCCTAGCCGGTGCGGACCGGCCAAGCGTAGCTACTGCTAGCCGTCCCCCCGGCACCCCCGAGCATCCGGGAGGCTGGGTGACTGCCCAAAGGACGCATAGTCGTACCCTGAAGCCCACGGTTCACCACCAACCACTCCACGTTTCGAACAGATATTCCCCACTCAGCGACACACCCGCTGAGAAACCAACTCTGGTTATCGGCAGCTCCATTTTGAGGAACGTGAAGTTAGCGAAGCCAGCTGCCATAGTTAACTGCATCCCGGGGGCCAGAGCGGGCGACATTGAATCATATTTGAAACTGCTGGCTAAGGATAAGCGTAAATACAGTAAGATTGTTATTCACGTCGGCGGTAATGACACCCGGTTACGTCAATCGGAGGTCACTAAAGTTAATGTTCAGTCGGTGTGTGCATACGCAAAGACAATGTCGGACTCTGTAGTTTTCTCTGGCCCCCTCCCCAACTTGACCAGTGACGACATGTATAGCCGCATGAAGTCATTCCACAGCTGGCTGTCGAGGTGGTGTCCAGCAAACCATGTGAACTTCATTGACAATTGGAACTCTTTCTGGGGAATTCCTGGTCTGATTAGGAGAGACGGCATTCATCCTACTTTGGATGGTGCGGCTCTCTTATCCAGAAATCTGACCAAGATTGTTAGTGTACCAAATCCATGACAAACCAGAGGTCATTCCAGGAAGCAGAGCTGCAGTCTTACACACTTCTCTGCGCTTCCACTAGAACAGTTACCCACCCATAGCTTAAACCCAAACCTAACTGAGACTGTGTCTGCCCCACCTAAATGAATTAGATCAAAAGTAAACAGAAGAGGAGTTAAACATGATAATCTAATAAAATCTAACACTAGCACTGCAATAAAGCAACAGAACAGGAGAATTAAATGTGGACTCTTAAATATCAGACCTCTGTCATCTAAAGCTCTACTAGTAAATGATTTAATATCAGATAATCACATTGATTTATTTTGTCTTACTGAAACCTGGCTGTGTCAGGAAGAATATGTCAGCCTAAACGAATCGACTCCCCCGAGTCATATTAATACTCACATTCCTCGAGACACCGGCTGAGGAGGTGGAGTTGCAGCCATCTTCGACTCAAGCCTATTAATAAACCCTAAAACTAAACTAAATTATAACTCATTTGAAAGCCTTGTTCTTAGTCTTTCACACCCAACCTGGAAAACACTACAGCCAATTGTATTTGTTATAGTGTACCGTGCTCCAGGTCCATATTCTGAATTTCTATCTGAATTCTCAGAGTTTCTATCAAGCTTAGTCCTGAAAACAGATAAAGTCATTATTGTAGGTGATTTTAATATTCATGTGGACGTTGATAATGATAGCCTCCGTACTGCGTTTATCTCTTTATTAGATTCAATTGGTTTCTCGCAGTACGTGCATAAACCCACTCACCGCTTTAACCACACCCTTGACCTTGTTATGTCATATAGTTGAAATTGAACATTTAATTGTTTTTCCACAGAACTCTCTTATCAGACCATTATTTAATCACTTTTGAATTGTTATTACTAGACTATACACCATCAGACAAAAGTGTGTACACTAGATGTCTATCCGATAGTGTTGTAGCTAAATTTAAGGAAGTGATTCCATCAGCATTAAATTCAATACCATGTCTCAATATAACAGAGGGCTCGTATGCTAACTTTAGCCCTACCCAAATTGATCATCTTGTAGATAGTGCTACAGACTCACTGCGAGTCACACTTGATTCTGTTGCCCCTCTAAAAAAGAAGTTAATAAAACAAAGGAAGTCAGCTCCATGGTATAACCCTCAAACACGCAAATTAAAGCAAGCATCGAGGAAACTGGAAAGGATATGGCGTTCCACCAAACAGGAAGAATCTCATTTAGTCTGGCAAGATAGTCTTAAAACATATAGGAAGGCTCTCTGTGATGCCAGAGCAGCCCATTACTCATCATTAATAGAGACAAATAAGAACAACCCCAGGTTTCTGTTCAGCACTGTAGCCAGGCTGACAGAGAGCCACACCTCTATTGAGCCATGTATTCCTACAACCCTCAGTAGTAGTGACTTCATGAGTTTCTTTAATGATAAAATCCTAACTATTAGACACAAAATTAATCACCTCCTACCGTCAATTGGTACCAATTTATCCTCAAACTTAGGAACCTTAGAAACAGCTGTACAACCTGAAATATATTTAGACTGCTTTTCTCCTATCGACCTCCACAAACTGACTTCACTGATCTCTTCATCTAAATCATCTATCTGTCTCGTAGACCCTATTCCAACTAGACTGCTTAAAGAAGTTGTACCTTTAGTTAGCACCTCTTTACTGGATATGATCAATGTGTCTTTACTAACAGGCTATGTACCACAGTCCTTTAAAGTAGCTGTAATTAAACCTCTTCTTAAAAAGCCCACTCTCGATCCAGAGGTCCTAGCCAACTATAGACCTATATCTAACCTTCCCTTTACCTCCAAAATACTCGAGAAAGCAGTTGCCAGTCAGCTGTGTGACTTTCTACAGAACAATCATTTATTCGAAGATTATCAGTCAGGATTTAGAGTGCACCATAGCACAGAGGCAGCACTAGTGAAAATTACAAATGACCTTCTAATGGCATCGGACAAAGGACTTGTCTCTGTACTTGTCTTGTTAGATCGTAGTGCTGCTTTCGACACCATTGACCATCACATCCTATTACAGAGACTGGAACATTTAATTGGCATTAAAGGAACTGAACTAAGTTGGTTTAAGTCCTATTTATCAGATCGATCTCAGTTTGTACATGTCAACGATGAGTCCTCCCTGCACGCCAAAGTTAGTCACAGAGTTCCACAGGGTTCTGTACTGAAGGAACTGGCCTTCTACCTCCAAGAGGTCAAGGCCCAGTTACGTGTTGGTTAATCTTGTATGACAAAGAGATTTTCCAAACAGACGGGTTAAAGCATAATAATACAATTTATTCCGAACAATCAATGTTGCATAAGTAAAAATAAAAGAGTTTACAGATATCTGGATCCAGTCTACGTGTCCCTGACAACATACAGTGCATGGGTCAGTTCGTGAAGTCTGAACCCCGAGCTATCCCTGATCCAGCCTATTCATAGTTTACACAATATTAATATTCATGAGCTTATGGCACGTGATGTTTCTGCTGCATGTCTTCTTCGTTATCTCCTTCTGACTCCTTCCTCTCTTTGACCTTGCAAAAGAAAAACAGCACCTGCTACCTCCCTTTCCTCGCAATCACTCCATTCACAACAAATCCAACAGTCAGGTTATTGCAGGTCATTGTAAGCACTTTTGTACATAATAAATCCAACAGTACTTGGACCAATTCTATTTACCTTATATATGCTTCCCTTAGGCAATGTTATTAGAAAACACTCCAGAAACTTTCATTGTTATGCAGATGATACCCAATTATATCTATCGATCAAGCCAGATGAAACAAACCAGTTAACTAAACTTCAAGCATGCCTTAAGGACATAAAAACCTGGATGACCTGCAATTTCCTGATGTTAAACTCAGACAAAACTGAAGTTATTGTACTTGGCCCTGAGCGCCTCCGAAACAAATTATCTAATGATATAGTTACTCTAGATGGCATTGCCCTGGCCTCCAGCACCACCGTAAGGAATCTGGGAGTTATCTTCGATCAGGACATGTCCTTTAACTCTCACATAAAACAAACCTCAAGGACTGCCTTCTTTCATCTACGTAACATTGTGAAGATCAGGCACATCCTGTCTCAAAATGATGCAGAAAAATTAGTCCATGCATTTGTTACCTCTAAACTAGATTACTGCAACTCCTTATTATCAGGCTGCTCCAATAAGTCTCTCAATACTCTCCAGTTGATCCAGAATGCTGCAGCATGTGTACTGACAAGAACTAGAAAAAGAGATCATATTACTCCTGTATTAGCTTCTCTGCACTGGCTACCTGTAAAATCCAGAATAGAATTTAAAATCGTCCTCCTCAACTACAAAGCGCGAAACGGTCAGGCCCCATCATGTCTTAAAGAGCTCATAGTACCCTATTACCCCACTAGAGCGCTGCGCTCCCAGAATGCAGGGTTACTTGAGGTTCCTAGAGTCTCCAAAAGTAGAATGGGAACCAGAGCCTTCAGCTATCAAGCTCCTCTTCTGTGGAACCAGCTCCCAGTTTCAGTCCGGGAGGCAGACATCGTCTCTACATTTAAGAGTAGGCTAAAGACTTTCCTCTTTGATAACGCTTATAGTTAGGGTTGTCTTGGACCAGCCCCTAGTTAAGCTGCTATAGGTCTAGACTGCCGGGGGACTTCCTATGACACACTGAGCTCCTTTCTCCTTCTGGATATATTCATGTCCCATTCATTGTTACTAACTACATTCCTTCCCCGGAGTCCTTGTGCCTCCTTGTCTCGCAGATAACCATGGAGCGGGGTCACACCTGGAGCGAAGTTATACCTGGAAGCAGGGGTACACTTGGAGCGGGGTTTCACCTGGATCTGGATGTCACCGGAATTGTGGCTGCATCTGCTACCGCGTCCGGTGCCTGCTTGACACCAACTGCTACCATCATTCAGTAATTCCGTCTGTACGAGGGATTACCAAGGCTAACGAGGGACTACCAACACTTAGCGACAAAGTGGCAGCCTGGAGAATGAGACTTCTCGGTCACTGCCAAAGACATCAAGAACTCCCAGCAAGCATGCTGATGCTGCGGGAACCAACGCACGGGCATCGGTCACAGGGACATCCCACACCAACATACATGGACGTACTGAGGAGAGATGCTGGCGAGCTAGCCAGATGTATGGTGGACTGAGATAGCTGGAAGCTCCGCTGGAAAGCCCGTCTGAGGACAACCAAATGATATTAATTCCGATAGTTGTATTATCACTCTTTTACATCCACTACTATTGGTTTTGTGTTATTAGTCTTACTTGTATTAGTTATTACAGCTGCTGGGCTATTATTGTGGCTGCTTCCTCTCTCTCTCTCTCTCTCTCTCTCTCTCTCTCTCTCTCTCTCTCTCTCTCTCTCTCTCTCTCTCTATCTCTATCTATCTATCTATCCCCCCAGCCGGTCTCGGCAGATGGCCGCCCACCCTGAGCCCGGTTCTGCTCCAGGTTTCTTCCCAGTAATCGGATAGTTTTTCCTGACCACAGTGCGCTTGGTGGATCTTGTTGGGTCTCTAAACTATGGTGTACGGTCTAAGACCTGCTCTATATATAAAGCGTCTTGAGATAACTTCTGTTGTGATTTGACGCTATACAAAAATAAATTGAAATTGAAATTTTTATGTCAACACATACAAAAACTTGAAAAAGTATTTTAGGGGACCGAGTTACCATAACTTTACATTACATACTGAAAACCAACCAATTATACAAAGAGTTCTGAATTATTTGTTCCAATCCAGACTATGGTGCAACCAGAGCTAAGACTGTGTCATAAATGAATTTGATGTATTGTGACCAGGTCTGTGCCACTGTTCATAATACATCTACAGACCAGTGTTTACTATGCCCGCTACAGGCCATACTGTATATCCTAGCATGTGTGTAAACGAGTTACATGTAGAGCTTTTTAACCACCACTTAGTTTTAAACTGAAATATATCTCCACAATTGATTGATTGACATGAAAGTTTGTGGAGATATTTATGTTCCCCAGGGATGAATCATAATGACTTTGATGATACCCAGAACTTTTCATCTCATGCCACCATGAGGTTGACATTCCATTCACAGTGACTCAGGCTGTGTGAGTAGCAGGGGCCAAAAAATAAAGGCACCAGTGTGCAGAAAGTTTTTTAGCATGTAGGACACCCTAGAGGGCACTGCATCATGTTTTCTCACTTTTGAGGGTAGCCTAGAGGGCACAATACTGTCTTTTCTGGTGGAAGGACACCCTAGAGTGCACTTGGGGGCGGCAGTAACTCAGTCCATAGGGACTTGGCTTGGAAAACGGAGGGTCGCCGGTTCAAGTCCCCGCATGGACCAAGTACTGAGTGTGAACTAGTCGCTGGAGAGATGCCAGTTTGCCTCTTGGGCACTGCCGAGGTGCCCTTGAGCAAGGCACCAAACCCCCAACTGCTCAGGGCTCCTGTCAGGGGTAGCCCCCTCGCGCTGACATCTCTTTCATTAACGCATGTATATAGGTCCTGTTTGTGCAAGTGTGTGTGTGTCCTGTATATAACAGAGTAAAAAAAAATAATTTCCCCTCGGGGATTGATAAAGTGCCTTTCTTCTTCTTCTTCCTCACATTTTCTCCATTTCTGAGTACACCAGTAATTTGATGTATTGCCATTAATTTTGGTTCATATAGTCCTGGTCCTGGATGAATTGTAACAACTGTGTTGATCCTTTAACTTTTCCTCTAGCACCATCATCGGGTTAAAGACCAAATACCTGCAAAACTAATGACATCAGTCTCAGCTGTACTTAGTTTAGTAAATGTAGTAAATGTTAGCATGCTAACAAGCTAAACTGAGATGGAGACCATGATAAAACCTTGTAAAAAAACAAGCGTGTTAATATTTGCATTGTGAGCATGTGAGCACAATATGGCTTAGTGTTCCCATGCTGTACCATAAACCATACCAAACATAATATGAGGATAACCACATGAAATAAATGCTGTGAAATAGCCTATACTCTCAGAGTTTATGACCACAATTTATGATCAAATATTTATGTTTATGTTATTCTACATTATACAACTTACAATGCACACTTGTCACACAATAGGCCTGCATTCAAATTACTGAAGTCATTTAGATCGACGTGCAGCTGCACAGGTCTGTGTTAAAACACTGTAACCTGCTGGTTCACCGTAATATTTAGTGTAGTGTCCTGTAACCTGCTGGTTCACTGTAATATTTAGTGTAGAGTCCTATAGTGTTTGAGACATTAAGATTCAGACAGAATGTCTTCAACCTCAGCATGAACAAAAGACTGTTTTTAACGAACAGTAGCAGTTTAAAGGTGAAACCTCTCTCATGTCCGTGTGCTAAATGTGAAGCTATGTTGGCATGAAAAAAAAACAGGTAGCCGGGCTCTGTCCAGAGGTAACTAAATCCACCCAGCAGCACCTCTAAAGCCCACTAATTAACACATGCTTTCTCTTTGGTTTAATCTGTATAGTGTAAGAACCGATAATGTGTTAATCAGTGAGCTTTAGAAGTGCTGGTAGGTGGATGTGTTACCTTTGGACAGAGCCAGGCTAGCTGTTTCCCCCTGTTTACAGTCTTTGTGCTAAGCTACGTTAGCTGGCTGCCAGCTGTAGATTTATATTTACCATATATATATATATATACATATATATATATATACATATATATATATGTATATATATATATATATATATGCCCCTCTAGGGCAGAATTTCTCTCCGTCGGTAACGTTAGCTGTGTGCGGGGCGGAGCAGCCCTCGCATACACGCTCCTGCAGCGCCGTGTTCAGACACACTGAGCTTCTGCTCTCTGCTCTTACAAGAACACAAATACTAGAACACACACAAACAGTCACACAGTCTTATTCCCCTCAGGCCTAGTGGTAGCTGAACCATGGAAACACTCACTAAACCTTTTCCTCAATAAAGCACAACAGTGACAGTTAAATGTTAAACTGTTCCCAGAAGCATTAGTAGATGTCTGAGTGGTCAGTTAAGCATTTTTTGTGTTATTTGTTTTAAAACACAGCTTCAATGTGTGTCTCAGTTATTACAGTCTGTGCAGAAGTCTGTCAAACATTGTTGTGGACATTTCCTCTGAGCACTGCTGCTACTCTAGAGGTCACCCTAGAAGGCACCCTAGAGGGCACCCTCTAGGGCACTCTAGAGGGCACCCTATAGGGCGCCCTCTAGAGGGCACCCTAGAAGGCACCTTAGAGGGCACCCTAGAAGGAACCCTAGAAATCACCCTAGAGGGCACCCTAGAAAGCCCCCTAGAGGGCACCCTAGCTCTGACTGGTTTTCTTCACTGGATGAGCACCCTAGAGGGCACCCTAGAAGGCACCCTAGAGGGCACCCTAGAAGGCACCCTAGAGGGCACTCTAGAGGTCACCCTAGAAGGCACCCTAGAGGGCAACCTAGAGGGCAACCTAGAAGGCACTCTACAGGTCACCCTAGAAGGCACCCTAGAGGGCAACCTAGAAGGCACTCTAGAGGTCACCCTAGAAGGCACCCTAGAAGGCACTCTAGAGGTCACCCTAGAAGGCACCCTAGAAGGCACTCTAGAGGTCACCATAGAAGGCACTCTAGAAGGCACTCTAGAGGGCTCCCTAGAGGGCAACTTAGAGGGCACCCTAGAAGGCACCCTAGAAGGCACCATAGAGGGCACCCTAGAAAGCACCCTAGAAAGCACCCTAGAGGGCACCCTAGAAAGCCCCCTAGAGGGCACCCTAGCTCTGACTGGTTTTCTTCACTGGATGGGCACCCTAGAGGGCACCCTAGAAAGCACCCTAGCTCTGACTGGTTCTCTTCACTGGTTGGGCGCCCTAGAGGGCACCCTATAAGGCACCCTAGAGGGCAACCTAGAAGGCACTCTAGAGGTCACCCTAGAAGGCACTCTAGAGGGCTCCCTAGAGGGCAACTTAGAGGACACCCTGGAAGGCACCCTAGAAAGCACCCTAGAAGGCAACCTAGAAGGCACCCTAGAGGGCAACCTAGAAGGCACCCTAGAAAGCACCCTAGAGGGCAACCTAGAAGGCACCCTAGAGGGCACCCTAGAAGGCACCCTAGAAAGCACCCTAGAGGGCACCCTAGAAGGTAGCCTAGAGGGCAACCTAGAGGGCAACCTAGAGGGCAACCTAGAGGGCACCCTAGAGGGCAACCTAGAGGGCACCCTAAATCAAATCAAATCAATTTATTTTTGTATAGCGTCAAATCACAACAGAAGTTATCTCAAGACGCTTTATATATAGAGCAGGTCTATGACCGTACACCATAGTTTAGAGACCCAACAGGATCCACCAAGCGCACTGTGGCCAGGAAAAACTCCCCGATTACTGGGAAGAAACCTGGAGCAGAACCGGGCGCAGGGCGGGCGGCCATCTGCCGAGACCGGCTGGGGGGATAGATAGATAGAGAGAGAGTGAGAGAGAGAGAGAGAGAGAGAGAGAGAGAGAGAGAGAGATAGAGAAGCAGCCACAATAGCAGTCTAGCAGCTGTAATAGCTAATACAAGTAGGACTGATAACACAAAACCAATAGTGGTGGATGGAAAGAGTGATAATACAACTATCGGAAAGCCAGCACTGTCCAGCATCTCTCCTCAGTACGTCCATGTGTATTGGTGTGGGACGTCCCTGCGATCGA
The DNA here is from genome assembly GCF_043250625.1 of Sebastes fasciatus. Lineage (NCBI taxonomy): Eukaryota > Metazoa > Chordata > Actinopteri > Perciformes > Sebastidae > Sebastes > Sebastes fasciatus. The sequence continues at coordinate 34,030,272 of NC_133806.1, read as the reverse complement.
TGCCCGTGCATTGGTTCCTGCAGCATCAGCATGCTTGCTGGGAGCTCTTGATGTCTTTGGCAGTGATTGAGAAGTGTTATTCTCCAGGCTGCCACATTGTCACTAGGTGTTGGAAATCCCTCGTTAGCATTGGTAGTCCCTCGTACAGACGTAGTTAATTAGGGATGGTAGCAGTTGGTGTCAAGCAGGCACCGACGCGGCAGCAGATGCAGCCACAATACCGGAGACCACCAAGATCCAGGTGAAACCCTGCTCCAAGTGTACCCATGCTCCAGGTATAACCTCGCTCCCGGTGTGATCCCGCTCCAGGTATGACCTCGCTCCAGGTGTGACCCCGCTCCACGGTTAGCTGCGAGACAAGGAGGCACAAGGACTCCCGGGAAGGAATGAAGTTAGTAACAACATGGACATGGGACATGAGTTTATACATAGGGAGAGGGGAGCTCAGTGTGTCATAGGAAGTTCCTTATGACAGTGTGTCATAGGAAGTCCCCCGGCAGTCTATGCCTATAGCAGCTTAAGTATAAGCGTTATCAAAGAGGAAAGTCTTTAGCCTACTCTTAAATGTAGAGACGGTGTCTGCCTCCCGGACTGAAACTGGGAGATGGTTCCAGAGAAGAGGAGCTTGATAGCTGAAGGCTCTTGCTCCCATTCTACTTTTGGAGACTCTAGGAACCTCAAGTAACCCTGCATTCTGTGAGTGCAGTGCTCTAGTGGGGTAGTAGGGTACTATGAGCTCTTTAAGATATGATGGGGCCTGACCGTTTAGCGCTTTGTAGGTGAGGAGGACGATTTTAAAATCTATTCTGGATTTTACAGGGAGCCAGTGCAGAGAAGCTAATACAGGCGTAATATGATCTCTTTTTCTAGTTCTAGTCAGTACACGTGCTGCAGAATTCTGGATCAACTGGAGAGTCTTAAGAGACTTATTGGAGCAGCCTGATAATAAGGAATTGCAGTAATCGAGTCTAGAGGTAACAAATGCATGGACTAATTTTTCTGCATCATTTTGACACAGGATGTGCCTGATCTTCGCAATGTTACGTAGATGAAAGAAGGCAGTCCGTGAGGTTTGTTTTATGTGAGAGTTAAAGGACATATCCTGGTCGAAGACAACTCCCAGGTTCCTTACGGTGGTGCTGGAGGCCAGGGCAATGCCATCTAAAGTAACTATATCATTAGATAATTTGTTTCGGAGGTGCTCAGGGCCTAGTACAATAACTTCAGTTTTGTCTGAGTTCAACATCAGGAAATTGCAGGTCATCCAGGTTTTTATGTCCTTAAGGCATGCTTGAAGTTTAGTTAACTGGTTTGTTTCGTCTGGCTTGATTGATAGATATAATTGGGTATCATCTGCATAACAATGAAAGTTTCTGGAGTGTTTTCTAATAACATTGCCTAAGGGAAGCATATATAAGGTAAATAGAATTGGTCCAAGTACAGAACCCTGTGGAACTCCGTGACTAACTTTGGCGTGCATGGAGGACTCATCGTTGACATGTACAAACTGAGATCGATCTGATAAATAGGACTTAAACCAACTTAGTGCAGTTCCTTTAATGCCAATTAAATGTTCCAGTCTTTGTAATAGGATGTCATGGTCAATGGTGTCGAAAGCAGCACTGAGCTCTAGCAAGACAAGTACAGAGACAAGTCCTTTGTCCGATGCCATTAGAAGGTCATTTGTAATTTTCACTAGTGCTGTCTCTGTGCTATGGTGCACTCTAAATCCTGACTGATAATCTTCGAATAAATGATTGTTCTGTAGAAAGTCACACAGCTGACTGGCAACTACTTTTTCGAGTATTTTGGAGGTAAAGGGAAGGTTAGATATAGGTCTATAGTTGGCTAGGACCTCTGGATCAAGAGTGGGCTTTTTAAGAAGAGGTTTAATTACAGCTACTTTAAAGGACTGTGGTACATAGCCTGTTAGTAAAGACACATTGATCATATCCAGTAAAGAGGTGCTAACTAGAGGTAAAACTTCTTTAAGCAGATGAGGAGATCAGTGAGGTTAATTTGTGGAGATCGATAGGAGAAAAGCAGTCTAAATATATATCAGGTTGTACAGCTGTTTCTAAGGTTCCTAAGTTTGAGGATAAATTGGTACCAGTTGACGGTAGGAGGTGATTAATTTTGTCTCTAATAGTTATGATTTTATCATTAAAGAAACTCATGAAGTCACTACTACTGAGGGTTGTAGGAATACATGGCTCAATAGAGCTGTGACTTTCTGTCAGCCTGGCTACAGTGCTGAATAGAAACCTAGGGTTGTTCTTATTTTTCTCTATTAATGATGAGTAATGGGCTGCTCTGGCATCACAGAGAGCCTTCCTATATGTTTTAAGACTATCTTGCCAGACTAAATGAGATTCTTCCTGTTTGGTGGAACGCCATATCCTTTCCAGTTTCCTCGATGCTTGCTTTAATTTGCGTGTTTGAGGGTTATACCATGGAGCTGACTTCCTTTGTTTTACTAACTTCTTTTTTAGAGGGGCAACAGAATCAAGTGTGACTCGCAGTGAGTCTGTAGCACTATCTACAAGATGATCAATTTGGGTAGGGCTAAAATTAACATACGAGTCCTCTGTTATATTGAGACATGGTATTGAATTTAATGCTGATGGAATCGCTTCCTTAAATTTAGCTACAATACTATCGGATAGACATCTAGTGTACACACTTTTATCTGATGGTGTATAGTCTAGTAATAAGAATTCAAAAGTGATTAAATAATGGTCTGATAAAAGAGAGTTCTGTGGAAAAACAATTAAATGTTCAATTTCAACGCCATATGACATAACAAGGTCGAGGGTGTGGTTAAAGCGGTGAGTGGGTTTATGCACGTTCTGCGAGAAACCAATTGAATCTAATAAAGAGATAAACGCAGTACGGAGGCTATCATTATCAACGTCCACATGAATATTAAAATCACCTACTATAATGACTTTATCTGTTTTCAGGACTAAGCTTGATAGAAACTCTGAGAATTCAGATAGAAATTCAGAATATGGGCCTGGAGCGCGGTACACTATAACAAATAAAATTGGCTGTAGTGCTTTCCAGGTTGGGTGTGAAAGACTAAGAACAAGGCTTTCAAATGAGTTATAATTTAGTTTAGTTTTAGGGTTTATTAATAGGCTTGAGTCGAAGATGGCTGCAACTCCACCTCCTCGGCCGGTGTCTCGAGGAATGTGAGTGTTAATATGACTCGGGGGAGTGGATTCGTTTAGGCTGACATATTCTTCCTGACACAGCCAGGTTTCGGTAAGACAAAATAAATCAATGTGATTATCTGATATTAAATAATTTACTAGTAGAGCTTCAGATGACAGAGATCTGATATTTAAGAGTCCACATTTAATTCTCCTGTTTTGTTGCTTTATTGCAGTGCTAGTGTTAGATTTTATTAGATTATTATGTTTAACTCCTCTTCTGTTTACTTTTGATTTAATTAATTTAGGTGGGGCAGACACAGTCTCAGTTAGGTTTGGGGTTAAGCTATGGGTGGGTAACTGCTCTAATGGAAGCGCAGAGAAGTGTGTAAGACTACAGCTCTGCGTCCTGGAATGACCCCTGGTTTGTCATGGATTTGTTCCACCAACAATCTTGGTCAGATTTCTGGATAAGAGAGCCGCACCATCCAAAGTAGGATGAATGCCGTCTCTCCTAATCAGACCAGGAATTCCCCAGAAAGGGTTCCAATTGTCAATGAAGCCCACATCGTTTGCTGGACACCACCACGACAGCCAGCTGTGGAATGACTTCATGCGGCTATACATGTCGTCACTGGTCAAATTGGGGAGGGGACCAGAGAAAACTACGGAGTCCGACATTGTTTTTGCATATGCACACACCGATTGGACATTAACTTTAGTGACCTCCGATCGACGTAACCGGGTGTCATTACCGCCGACGTGAATAACAATCTTACTGTATTTACGTTTATCCTTAGCCAGCAGTTTCAAAACAGATTCAATGTCGCCCGCTCTGGCCCCCGGGATGCAATTAACTATGGCAGCTGGCTTCGCTAACTTCACGTTCCGCAAAATGGAGCTGCCGATAACCAGAGTTGGTTTCTCAGCGGGTGTGTCGCTGAGTGAGGAATATCTGTTAGAAACGTGAAGTGGTTGGTGGTTAACCGTGGGCTTCAGGGTACGACTATGCGTCCTTCGGACAGTCACCCAGCCTCCCGGCTGCTCGGGGGTTGCCGGGGGACGGCTAGCAGAAGCTAAGCTTGGCCGGTCTGCACCGGCTAGGGGCTGGCTAACTACAGAAGAAGCTAAAGCAAAGTGCAGAACCGGGCTTCTAACTCGCTAACCCTCGCCTCCAATGCAGCGAATGCACTACACCTAATACATGTACCATTAGCTCTAAAGGAGGCAGAGGAATAACTAAACATAAGACACACAGAGCAGGGGAGAACAGGAGAAGGAGAGAGAACAGGAGAGCAGGGGAGAGCAGGAGAAGGAGAAGCCATCGCTAACGGCTAAGCTACTGCTAAGCTACTGTTATGCTACGATACGATAGCCCAGCTAGCGTTAGCCGAGCTGAATATGTGTGGTTAAGTCTCTAAAGAGGAGTGAGTTGTGAGTGCTTAAGCAGAACTAGTGTAGATATAAATGTAGCGGGTAGTTATCCGCTGTAATGAAGAGTATATAACTATATTGCCCTGGATGTGCTAGAGCAGCTACAGAATACAGCAGCACACAGAAAGACAGGCAACCAGAAATGAGGCAATACGCTTCGTACCCTAGAAGGCACTCTAGAGGGCACTCTAGAAAGCACCCTAGAGGGCACCCTAGAAAGCACCCTAGAGGGAAACCTAGAAGGAACCCTAGAAGGCACCCTAGAAGGCACCCTAGAAATATCCTAGAGGGCACCCCAGAGGGCACCCTAGAAGGCACCCTAGAGGGCACCCTAGAAAGCAACCTAGAGGGCACCCTAGAAAGCACCCTAGAGGGCAACCTAGAAGGCACTCTAGGGGGCACCCTAGAAGGCACCCTAGAGGGCACTTTTGCCCAGTGATTGGATGTATTGACATGAAACTTGGTCCCCTCAGGATCAATATCAACAATTTTGTTGATATTTAAATTTTTCCTCTGGCACCATCATCAGGTGTATGACCAGATACCTGCAAAACTAATGCCATTAGCATCAGTCTCAGTAAATGTAGTACATGTTAGCATGCTAAAAAGCTAAACTGACATGGAGACCATTGTAAAGCCTGCTAAACATAAGCATGTTAGTAGCTTAGTGTTCCCATGTTGTACCATAAACCATACCAAACAGAATGTGAGGATAAATGTATCAAATAAATGTTGTGAAATAGCCTATACACTCTCTGAGTTTATGATTATTTTTAAATAAACTGCTTAAAATGTTGTTGTGTTTTTAACAGCATTGAAGTGACTATGTTTAAATTTACAACAGGTTGGAATATAATCATGTAGAATACAGTAGACATCTAGAAATGTGCACTTTTAAAATCACCCATGTCATTATGACTGAACCATGAGGGGAAAGCCGTTGGTCTAGAAGTGAAAAATGCCACATGTGTGTTTCATCTTCAGCTTCTTCCACCTGCATGTTGTCAAGCTGAATGAATATATTTACACATTTAATGTGATCCAGTACTTAATCATCCATTAAAGAAATCCCAGGGTGGAGTGGACTACCTTAAATAAAAACAGAGTTAACTTGTTGACTCAAGCCAACCCTCTCTCACCCTTGCTGCTGCTGGGTGCTGCTGGCTGCTGCTGCTGTTGCTGGCTGCTGGCTGCTGGCTGCTGCTGCTGGCTGCTGCTGCTGCTGCCTGCTGCCGGCTGCTGCTGCTGCTGCTGGCTGCTGCTGTTGCTGGCTGCTGCTGCTGGCTGCTGCTGTTGCTGCTGCTGTTGCTGGCTGCTGCTGGCTGCTGCTGCTGCTGCTGGCTGCTGCTGGCTGATGGCTGCTGCTGCTGCTGCTGGCTGCTGCTGGCTGCTGGCTGCTGGCTGCTGGCTGCTGCTGGCTGCTGTGTTCTTTAAAGATAAATATCATAGTTTCTATTTCTGCCTCCGTAATGAACACAAAGTGAACATACTGTACTCTGATCAGCTGTTCTGTTCCCAACTCAGGGTAAGTCAGCTCAGGGTGAGGGTTTGAGTCAGAGTTTGTTAAAGAACGGGCCCCAGGATTGTAATGTGGAGTTCTCCATTAGCCATTTTAAGCATTTACAGATTTAGACAAAGACACCACCTACAGATCCAGGAATGGGTTGACCACTTGATCCATGGTACTGTGACATCCTTATCGAAAGGTTGCTGAGGTCCTCCCTGGGTCAAACCTCTTAATGGATAAAACTTCTTCTAATTACCAATGTAGCCAGTGGACCAATGTTTGATAGTTTAATTCAAATGAATTAGGAGTAAGCTATAACTGCACGGTAAATGATAGCGACTAGTTCATTTGTTAAGAAAGTAACGGTTAATCAAGTCCATGCAAACAGTTTAACCTGAGTCCGACCTCAGACACAGTGTGATCAGCACTGTGCTGTTCTGTGGCAGTAAACATGTCTGTCCTGGCTGAGGTGCAGGTTACACATGGACCCCCCCCCCCAACCTTGGCAGATTTATGTGTGCTCTGACACCAGGGGGGGCGTCCACCTGCACAAACACTGTCCCTGACTGCTGCTCATTGTGCTAACAAGACCTGCAGCAGCTCCCTGGACACAGCCTCTCCAGAGTCTGCAGGGTCACTCTCTGGTTGCATCCACTGTCTGAGAACTCCTAACTGAGCTACAAACCTGGACCTGGGTAGTCATTGTGCAGATGTAAGATTTATCAGACAATTTAACGTTGCTATTGGATGATTCTATGAATCCTCGCTGAATGGTAGCATTCAATGATAATGTTTTTAACGTTATAATTCTCAAGTTCTACCAGATCTAGCCTACGCATGGATATGGTATGGTTAAGGTCAGGGATAGATAGGTCAACTAAAAACCCACAAGATCGTCTGTGATTCACTGTCTTTCATTGGCTAAAGCAGTCTCAGCTTTAAAGCTAGGGTACCCACGAGTCTTCCCTTTACAGACATGCCCACTTTATGATAATCACATGCAGTATAAATGTGTTATTGTCTCCTGTTCTAAAATGGTGTATCTGAATACTTCTGCATACTGGGGTCCCTAAACTGTGTTGAGTTACATAAATTGGGTATCACTGTAAAGCTGAGACTCTTGTGGATCCAATGAGCCCAACTGTATTCGTGTGCGATGATGTTAGTCCCCATAGGTGCTATTTCATTGACCTCCCTGTATAAAATGACCTGTGGTGACCTCTAGGATAATCACAGCCTCATGAAACTTTACAGCCACAAACTAGAGACCTAGAGCATTCAGAGGATGGATGGATCAAACTAGAGACCTAGAGCATTCAGAGGATGGATGGATCAAACTAGAGACCTAGAGCATTCAGAGGATGGATGGCTATTCTAGCTAGGCTGACAATAAGGGGGTTTCTGAGCAGTTTACACAACACAAGTGCTCGCCATCCAATCATTGAAACATGCAATTGTAGCAGAAATCTCCAAATGTTAACAGTTTTTGATCCCAAATCACAGCATGGCTTTTTCTATGGTGTTTCTCAGGGTCTTAGTGTCTTAATGTGGTATTTTGGAGGGATTATTGATCATTTTTATCAATTCTCCGGTGGTAAAAAATGGTTAAATTTAGCACCAAATCTGTGTAACAAATGGTATCAACCCAGAAATTGCTGCAACAACTTCTGAAACATAATAGAGCATGGGGATGGACACCATATACTTCTATCATAATATTCTAAACCCTTACACACTTTCACAATTTATTTTTGATTAATTAATTAATTCAATACCCCCCTAAAACAGGGCTTAGGTGAAGGTATGGTTAGGTTTAGGAAACTAAACACTTGGTTAAGTTTAGAAAAGATTAACGTAACGGAAAAATCTTAACATTAATTGAAGATGGGACGTAAACTTGTCCATGAATATCTAACAACGTCCCTCCACCACCCCGACCACATCCACATCCTTACTTTCCACCTCGCCACATGAAGGACACACTACTAACAACTGATATAAAGTCGGTGTAACTCCTAAGGATACTCAGCTGTTATGTACTCTTTTTATCGGTTGTAATTGTTTGTTGTGCAGAAAGGTTTTGGTGACATTTCAGTTGATGGTCAGTCCTGAGTCATCTATACGTTAATAGTTAATGATGAATTAATCATTATCATTGTAAATGATCTATAAATAATTAGTGGACATGTCGTGAATCTTTTGTGATTTATAAATCAGTTCCGCTTTGTTCCGTACAACTTGCAGCATGTCTAACAGTCAGTGTTTCACTGTCTGCTTGTGTGTTGATCTACATCTATGGAGGACATCCATACAGAGGCTGCACTGTCCTGGGTTCAGGTCCGGCTTGGGGCCTTTGCTGCATGTAATGTCCCTGTCTCTCAATGCATTTCCTGTCTATATCTCCACAAAAATAAAAGCAAAAATAATGATAAGAATCTTTTTGTTTATCTTAATTTGAAATGGTAACTGTAAATTGTGACTATGTAATAATGATGTTAGCACATAACAATCCTCATATTATGACCCTTTATTAATCATTTGTACATATTAAGACTCAACAAATAATGCAAATGGGAACAATTCATTAGTTTATGATTGACTGGTTACCTAAAAGGCCTACTGGACTTCCTCCTTCCTCCTGAACTGTGATTACTAGAACACACCAGTAACAGCAGCGGCTACCTGTCCATGTGGAGTGGTGGTGATTATGTGATACACTAGTTATGTCATGCTTACAATATCCAATATACAGCTACAATAGTACACACATTTCACCCAATATGCACATTTTATAAATTGCATGGCACTCTGGGTAGTAAAGAGAAATGTGGGAGCAAATTGACATTGCCATCCCTTAGATTAGATTATCCGTACCGTCTCTAGCTCAGTAGGATTATGCTCCTGCAGGCTGTAAAATGTGACTTTTCGCCAAATGCTTGCAGGGGTCCTGGAGGCCTCTAGCTCAGTATGATCGTGCTCCTGCAGGCTGTAAAATGTGACTTTTCGCCGAATGCTTGCAGGGGTCCTGGAGGTCTCTAGCTCAGTAGGATCGTGCTCCTGCAGGCTGTAAAATGTGACTTTTGTCCGGATGCTGTCAGGGGTCCCGGAGGTGTTAAAAAGGTCAGCGTGGGGAGCTGGCCCCCTGACACGGGACAGAGGGCCGCCTTTAGACTGCCTGTCTGCATTACTGGGACGGTGGAGGGGTTAGGAGCCAGGAGTCATTTGGTTTGACCCCCCCCCCCGCCCCACACACACACACACACACACACACACATGCAACTGTACACTTATACACCTGTTGCATTTTAAAATAACAAACATATCCACATATGTATACATGAATATGTGGTAACACTGGACAAGCATTGCAAGCATGCAGTTGGTGTGTGAAAGAAATATTTAAAGCACATTAACTTTCAGGGTAAATAAAGAAAATCACATCCACACACTCCATTAGTGTTTGCCCTCTCTGCTCGCCTGGTGTATACAACGACACAGCTGTGTGTGTGTATGCGTGCGTGGAGACTGACACTGAGGTGGCAGGCCCTGCTTGCTACTCCACGTTCCTTTTTTGGGTGACGAACTTGACAAATTGTTGGCTGTAGATGGAGACATCACTCTGTCATTGACACCCCACTTATCTACCACTCACAAAATATCCCAACGGGCCGCCGCGGCGTCGTCTGCCCTCCAACAATCAACAACAGTTCTCACACTCATAACTGCCTCTCCTCAGCTCCTTGACATTGCTACTGCACTGTCACTGTCAATTTCTTGTCTATTTGCCACTCAGAGAGTCGGGCGTTAATGTCTCACTGAGTGTTACAGTCGCTGATGGAGAAATAAGAGCAACTGACTCTGGTCCACAGGCCGTGGTCAGTGCTGTAAAATAGTTTATATTAAGGTAACGGTTAACATACTTTGCTGGAAGATGTTTAAAGTGAAAGTGAATCATCACATCAATTAGTCAAAAAGAAAAATATATCAATAAAGTACAAATTCCTAAAATAAAAGTACTATATTTTACCTTAGCTCACATCTGTGACTATGATGCCATGCAAACAAAAAGAAGATACATGTTTTTCCACCCTATTCTTATATACTTATCAAGTATTCAAATCCTTTACTGAAGGAAGGAAAAGTGGAACATATATAATGAGATATATATATATATATATATATATATATATATCTCATTATATTATATAATGCCCTCTGTGAGTGTTAATATTGAATCATTGGGTTGTTTTCACCGATGCACGTATACTGTAAGTAGCGTATAAGTAGCATGTTTATGTTGTATTTGGTTAAAGAGGTCCTTTTAAAGGGGACATATCGTGCTCATTTTCAGGTTCATACTTGTATTTTGTGTTTTTACTAGAATATCTTTACATGCTTTAATGTTCAAAAAACACATTATTTTTCTCATCCTGTCTGTCTGAATATACCTGTATTAACCTTCTGTCTGAAACACTCCGTTTTGGCGCAATTCAACGAAATGGCAACGGAATTGCGTTGCTAGGAAACTGCTTGGGTCCATATTTACATCCTGTCAGCTGATCTTATTCACATCCACTGCAACAGGTAATAAACTGAGACACATTTAGTATGTTTACGTTTAAAACTGTGTAAAGGGTCTAAATATTGTAGATTTGTGACATCACAAATGGACAGAAATCCGGCTTGTTTCAAACGCACAATCTCTGAATACGGGCTGTGTGTATTTCTCTATGGATTGAGTGTTTTGATACTTTCACAGTATTTATATATCACTTAAACCTGCTTTATAATATAAAAGACATGAAAATCTCACTTTTTACAATATGGGACCTTTAACTACTTTATATGTTGGTTGGTAGTTTAATCTATAACAGGGCCTACAATATGTACCTCTGAAATGTAGTAGAAGTATTAAATAGCATAAGATGGAAATACTCAACAGGTACTCGGAGAGTGACAAACCAAAACCTTTCCTAGTGTTGTTATCACTTGATAATAACGTGATAATAAAGTGATAATAATGTGATAATAACGTGATAATAACTTGATAATAAAGTGATAATAATGTGATAATAACGTGATAACAACGTGATAATAAAGTGATAATAATGTGATAATAACGTGATAATAAAGTGATAATAATGTGATAATAACGTGATAATAATGTGATAATAACGTGATAATAAAGTGATAATAATGTGATAATAACGTGATAATAACCTGATAATAACTTGATAATAACGTGATAATGACGCGTTAACGCAAATTTGTTTTAACGGCACTAATTTCTTTAACGTTTTAACGCAACTTGTGATTTTTAGGTTGTAGAGGCTCAGTTTTAAAGCTAGAGTGAAGATACTGGTATCATAGTTAACTATAAAACCTGATGAATCCATCGGTACCAACCCTGTCATAGTAGCTTGTCAAGAAGGAGGATAAATAACGCTCCAAACTTACGCTAAATTTTGGCGAGGAAAAACTGTCATGGCAATTTCCATTTTTTTTTACCTTTGACCTCCAGATATGTGAATAAAAATGGGCTCTATGTAGGCTTGTCGTTGGGCAAGTCATAGTCAAGTCAGCACACTGACACACTGACAGCTGTTGTTGCCTGTTGGGCTGCAGTTTGCCGTGTTATGATTTGAGCATATTGTTTTATGCTAAATGCAGTACCTGTGAGGGTTTCTGGACAATATCTGTCATTGTTTTTTGTTGTTAATTGATTTACAATAATAAATATATACATACATTTGCATAAAGCAGCATATTTGTCCACTCCCATGTTGATAAGAGTATTAAATACTTAAATCTCCCTTGTGAAAATGTGTGCGATTAATTGCGATGAACTATTTGAATGGATTGACAGCCCTACCTATTATAAAAGAAATATTTCTATGCTCAGTATGGAACATTAAACAATCATACAGTGTATGATACCTAAATGTAGCTGAATAATAAGAGCATCTGCAGTCAAGAAATAAGAAAACATTTTCAGGTCAGTCTCATTTCTTTCATTCTTTGCTATTTGTTCTCTCAGGCCCAGACACATCAGTCTAATTCAGGCTCTGGTTCCTCTGTATCAATCACGCCCCTCCGCCGGCTGCACACATTATTTCTTTCACTATTTCTCAAACTTAGCCTGCTTTAGTTTTCTCAAACGAAACTGAAGCTCTGCTTTGAGCTTCAATTTCTGATTGATTGGCATTCTGGTGAGGCAAATACACGTCTAGTTTTCATATTTGTCCCGTTGGAGCGGGAAGTGTAAGCTGATATTTCACCTGAGAGCGTGGTTATTTCTCCCTGGCCTTAGGTTACCAGAGGGCAGGAGATGCCGGAGGGTGAGGGGATTGACACATGTGGTGTGTGGATGGTCAGGTGGAGAAAGGAGGCACTAATTTAGTGCTGCTCAGTGTCTATTCTAGGCCTGTTGAGATTGCATGTCTCCTCCACTGTCAGACTCTCAGCCATCTGTCATTGTATCAATGCTGTGTTTACATGCACAGACTATTCTCTTCTTAACAACTCATAAGAGGCCTGGTCATGATCTTCCAAATGAGATAGGGAGCATGGCATATTTTCATTTTGCTTTTACAACACATACCTTTGAAGGTACGGGTACATTTAGAAGACATACAGTATACTGTAGATGACTTGCTTTGGTAGGCTATGGATACAGTTACTACTACAAACATGTGTCTTCTAAATCTTCAAATAATGGCATACTTTACAGCTGCATCAACTGTTTTTTGGGCACGGGGGGGGGGGGGGGGGGGGGGGGGCAAAGATGCATCAAAACAAGTTGACAGATAAATACACATCCACCACATACATACATACCAAGTTGTAACATGTTAACACAGAGCAACATTATCATCCCATTGGAGTAATGTTTCTGGGCACGAATGGAAGTCTAATCAGGGGCGGAGCCAGGCGTAAACATCCGGGGCTCAGCCCAAAACTAGGGGGGTCCGGGGGCATGTTTTTCCCATTTACAGAAGCTATGCACTATTTTACAAGCCATTTGAGATAATAGAATACCTACAAATCTGTACATCGTTTGGGAAACAAAGTGACACAAAGTTGAAGGTATTTCATAAACCTAAAACCTCCTTTTGAGAAACAGAAGCCTTCCCTCACTCCGCCCCTGAGTCCAATATGTCCTCTCCTTTTAGCTCTGGGTTGGTCTTCAGCAACTCCTGAGGAGAATACAGTGTGTGTGAGTGTCTAGCTGCTCCATATACTCTGTAGCTGTATCTGTCAGTTATACACACCAGCTTGGTGAGAGTAGCTTACACTATGATCAGTCGGTTTAACAGGTTTTTTTTCAGTATTCCTTATTTTTTGAAGCTCCAAGCTTGTGTTTTTCAGCCAAAGCTGCCTCAAGTGACATCACTCAAGTGACATCACTCAAGGACATCAGAGGACATCAGAGGATATCAGAGGATATCAGACTTTGCAGCCTACAACTGGTTTCACATATACAGTAGTACTTCCCAACACCTGTAAGCAGATTCTGATTCCCCTTTAGTTTCAGAAGTATTGATTAATGTTGGTTTAAAGTTCCAAACTTCTGTTTCTATCTCTGTGATTTTCTCCAGCACTGACAGAGTTGCTGAGTTGAGACGAGGCCCGAGGGAAACATTCAGTGAACAAAACCAGCCAGCTAACAGGGAGAGAATAATCTGTAAAAGATTTATTGATGGAAACAACTAGACAGATTGATATGAATAAGACTTTAAGCAGGGTCTGACCCACAGCCAGCTCTCAAGTTGACACCAGACATTTGACAAGTACATGTCGTCCAATAGGGTGGCTACTGCAACTTCGATCAGACCATGTGCTGTTGTGCACGTTGCCGGTAAACCAAGCTGTGTTGTTTCAGGCACACCGTGGCTGCACAGATGTGACGTTTAAAGCCTGGAGATATTAAAATCATGGGCCTCATTAAGCTCAGTTATTTATGTTCATCTAAACCCCCCCACACAGTAACCCAGCCAGTCAGATCAAATGTCCCCGACGGCGCAGTGGTCGTGAATTGTCGTCTAAATAACAGCAGCTGTGAGAGTCCGTCGAGTCGGGCTGACTGATGTCTTGGCTAAGGATGCTCCTGGATCACAATAAAACTGTCACAGACATTTTATCATCTGCATTCCCCGCTCAGGACATTTCCACACATCTTAAATTTCCATGAGACGAGCAGCAAGACGGACACATTCTCATCTTGCCAACTCGCATACTGTACATCCTCTCGCACATATTTCACTCCTCTCTTGACTTTCATTATCTCTATTAATGGCAAGGACTCTAGTCTTAATGAAATCCTGTCCAACGTGTTCAGTAGTATACGATGGAGCCAAGACGGCAAGATCAATATGTCTGCATCACACTACGATGTCCTGACGAACTGGACAGACTACTGGGACATGTGGTATGGATTCTCATGGTCGCTATGGGATGATTCTCAGAGGATAATTCCTTTTCTTTCTTGGTGCACGGGAAAGTAACTAAACACAAACAGAGGTAGGACTAGAGAGAGATAGAGGGTATAGACAAATAAAAATACATAAATAAAAATATAAATTGTAAAAGAATGAAACATTTTACTATGTATGACTCACATGTGTACGTGTATGAGTGTGTGTATATATTTATAAGTGATGAAGAAGAGACAGAAGAACGAAGAGGCTCATCCTTGTTATGCAGAAACATTTCAGCGTCATGACTTTTGAAAAAAATATGGATTTTTCATCTTTTTTTCATTATGTAAGAATAGTACCCAGGAAAAGATAAGAACTCAAATAATAATGCTTATGGGTAGACCGGCTTATAGACCGGTCTATAGAGGTGGAACCTAACAGGCTGGAACATTTGGAGCTAAGTTAGCCATACATATACTAGCTCTGTGAGTGATCCAGATTTAACCTTCTACACATAAACACAACTCGTATATCTATATCAAATATGTTTTAAAATGTTTTTGATCAAACCAACTTTCTTGATAAAGAAAAAGTGGAACTTAGAAGAATGTGACAAAAAAATTAAGATCATGAAACATGGAAAAAAAGACATGAGTAAAAATGTATGCTCACCCTACTTTATTACTTTGAATCACTTCCTGAAGATGGTCTCAATAAGTGCAATCTTCTTTGTTTTTTTAACTAACAGGGTGGAAAATGAACTCAGGGACATAGTAAATGATGAAAATGGTATTTCTATAATCAGAGAGAGTTTAACACGGCCTATACAGTAATTACATCATATTTTGTGTATTTTTATAGTTCTTGTAGAAGTTGATTACTTTGCTCTGGGGACATGGTGAAATAGAGCACATGTACCAAAACATCTTAATGTGTATTATTCTTTGTCTATGTTATGAAGAAGACCTTACTCTATCATTTTAGCAATTATGCAAATATTTGACAAATTTTAGAGAAAATATGAGGAAGTAATTCATGGGGACGTGAATGACCCAAAATAATAATAATAAAATCATTATACTTTATTACTTTATACTTACTTTATACTTTATTGTCAGACAGGTCTGAAATTTGTTTTGCATAACAGCAGCTCCGTTTGCAACATCACAGAAAGGACAAAGACAATAAACAAGGATACAAACATTTAAACATTACAATCACAGAAGACAATATTCAGGGCCCTTTAACGCACATTTGATCTGGGATTAGGCTCCATATTTAGTTTAAGGATTGACTGATGCAAAAAAGAGTGCTTCAGTCTAACCTTATTAAATCGTGGAACCCTGTATCTCCGATTCGATGGTAACAGTTGATATTCACTGTTCAAAACATGATTGGGGTTAGAGACGATGTTGTTAGCCAGCCTTAAGATGTTATTATGATAGGCTGATTCATAGAGTTTCTCAAGGGGTTGACCAACAATCTTTGAGCAGATTTTCATTTGTTGGAGCAGTTTTGACTTTAAAGTAGTTGACAAATTCTTGTACCATGTAGTATAACAATACTGCAGGACACTCATAATCACAGAAGTAAAAAACAATAGAAGAATTTGTTTACTCGCCCCAAAAGACCTGAGGCGGCGGAGAAAGTAAATTCTTTGTTTTGTCTTTTTACAGACAAATTCAATGTGGTCTTTCCAAGATAACAGATGATCAATCATTACTCCCAAATATTTATATGAAAATACCTGCAGGATTTTTTCGTTATGAATAACAATAGGAACTTTATGAGAATCAGATGGTTTATCATGAACAATGGTATTGTTAGGGAAAGATCCCGTTGATTGCAGACATGAACTCCACCCAGACCACCGCACAAACCACCCCGCCCACCACCCACGACCACCACACCGCCCACCACACCGACCACCCCCGCCCACCACCCAGACCACCACACAAACCACCCCGCCCACCACCCACGACCACCACCCCCACCACCACACCGACCACCCCGCCCACCACCCAGACCACCACACCAACCACCCCGCCCACCACCCACGACCACCACACCAACCACTTCGCCCACCACCCACGACCACCACCCTCACCACCACACCAACCACCCTGCCCACCACCCAGACCACCACACCAACCACCCCGCCCACCACCCACGACCACCACCCCCACCACCACACCAACCACCCCGCCCGCCACCCACGACCACCACACCAACCACCCCGCCCACCACCCTCGACCACCACCCACGACCACCACACCAACCACCCCGCCCACCACCCACGACCACCACCACCCAGACCACCACCCATACCACCACCCACGACCACCACCCCCACCACCACACCGCCCACCCCGCCCACCACCCAGACCACCACCCACGACCACCACCCAGACCACCACACCGACCACCACCCAGACCACCACACCAACCATCCTGCCCACCACCCGTGACCACCACCAGCCAGACCACCACACCATCATCTCCTTTTATTGCCGTCTGAACCTGTTTCCACAAAGGGAATCTACCCCTTGTTACATGACACATGGAACATGGAGAATCTGAGGGTGATCTAACCCACAGACAGCCATATTAGATAGCCATATTAGATAGCCATAGTAAATAACCTTAATGTGGATGATTTCTCAGTCTGCAGGCCAGCACTGATACGACAGCTCCGTACAGTCTGCAGCCATCCTGGGTGGGCGAGGCCGGCCGTGGCTTAACACGGTAATCTCCACGACAGACTCAGCCCTTTGTTCCTCTTCAAAGGATCTTTGAAAGGGAAATATCCACCTCAGGTTTTACAACCAGAGTTAACCCCTCAGACAACCTCTCTCACCGGAGAACCAGTGGGACCAGTATCCCCAGTCCATTAAAGATGCTCAGCAGCCGGATGACAGTTCTACTCTCTCCCTTTGATGTCTTAGCGTAACTCAGACAGTTATGTGGCTTCATTTGTATGTATGCTAATGCACATGCACATACACATGCACGTTTCACCCTGCGCCCTGATGTGAACACAGCACACTGGAGGTCAGACAGACCAAGGCCATGACAATACCACTAGACAAACATGGACCTATCCTTTTAACCTTTGACCCTGCCCACGGCCTCCAACCCTGACCACGGCCTCCAACAGAAAGAGAGGCATGGGAAGAGGACAGACGGAACTGACGAGAGCTGCTCTGAGCAAGTTAAAAGACTCTCATTTGGGATTTTAAAGAAATTAGTCAGTTCATGTTGAATTTACAGCTTCATAGTAACAAGGTTAAATGCCCCAGTTACTATGAAGGAACACATGGTGATGAACAAAAGACAAACACTAACTGAATAGTTCAGAGCAACTTCTCATGAAGCTATTCAGCCTTTGTGAGAAGACAAGACTGATTTATCTGATTAATACACACACACACATATATATATATATATATATATATAATACACTGTCAGAAATATTTATGAAACAAAAACGTTCTATTTGGACGTAATTTTGGCAGAAAACTTGAAGAAAATTCAAGGATACAGTTTTGGAAACATTTCGTACTTTACACACATAATATTAACAATAATAATAATAATACATTTTATCAAAACACAGTTAAAAAGTGCTCTACAATAAAAACAGAAGACATTTAAAAGCCAAAGAGAATGAAATGAAGTAAAAGTAAAAACTGAACACATAAAAACACAGAGAGTAAAACAAACATAAAACGTTATATATAACATTATGAAACATTATTCATAAAACATGAATAAAATCATAGAAAATATATTCTAACAAAGTGTGTTTTTAAAGTGTTTACAGCCCTGATCTCCTCAGGGAGGTCGTTCCACAGTCTAGTCCTGGAAACCTCATTTAAATCTTAAGCTGCACTAATCAATACGTTTCTATTACAGTGGCTCATATGACTGCCTGGGATGTAAAAGGAGTTGCTGGAGTCCAACCCTGTTTGGGACCCTGAGTAACAAGAAAATAAAAACATTTAAACAAGGTAACCTCTTTTTAAAAGATCTATTTTAAATGAACTTTGTGCTTTGATCTTGAGCTAAAGGGCCCTGAAAAAGCTACAATATTATATTCATTTTTAAAGATGACTAATTTTTATAAGCTATTATTGTTTATATACATTATATAAATAAATACATATTAATATTAAGTACTATTTTGACACCCACAGTAGTTATTTTGTCACCAGCTTTTCCGTCCTGATTAGAGTTAAATGTGGAGAAACATAATAATTGTCATTTCTTATACTGCACTTTAAACACTTTAAAGATGTTTAATATCGGTGTTTATTATTATCAACAGACTGACGTATCAGAAGGGGCCCATAAACACAAAATAAATGTAATTGCACACATTCGACCTTTGGCCCCTGCATCCTCACACATTAACCAGAATGATCTCTGCCTCGTTCAGTTGTTCATTCCTGCCGGTGGGTGTATGCTGTACATGTGTTATATACGTTGACATACATACCGCGTGAACACAATCCCCCTGGCCGGCCGGGCAGAAGCCGGGCTACATGTCACCGTGACACGCAGACTAATGCAGGAACAAGCAGGACATGGATTAACCAAAAATCCTACATGGGATTCCATTATGTTGCTGCGGTCATGATGGAGACCGGGCAGGTGTGCTGCAACAATGAGCTCTTTCACATGTAGGAATGGGTGTATTTGTGTCTGTGGTTGCATGTGTGTATGTTAGGGATGCACCGATCCGGCTTTTTCACTCCCGATACCGATATCAATACCGATACCGATACCGATACTGATACTGATACTGATACCAGTGTTTTGTCTAACTTTATAAAACAAAATGTAACTAATAAATACATAGAAATAAACTTAGTGAATTGTTATTTATTATTAAAATAATAAATCGTTCACCAGCGACTTGGTAAAAAATCTTCAGAATTAACCGAAGTTATAATTCAGGTGTAAACCTTTTTAATGTAGCAACGAACTGGTCAAAACCTAAACAGGAATTCAAATTCCAGTCTACAATGTAAATAGTATATAAACATGAATATAATAGATCAGATCCAGCTATTTGAGTCAGTATTGGCCCGATATCCAATCCGGTATCGGTATCGGTGCATCCATAGTGTATGTTGGTATGTGTGTCTGCATATCTAAAGCAGTATTAAATAGATCTATTTGTCTGCTTGGGTGCAGCAGAACAAGCTGTAAACACAAAATTGACATATTATCAGCTTGTAAAGTTGATATGGTGAATATGATAGCAGAATCATGGCTATGTACAACATTCATTTGGAGTTGTGTTTCTGTAAGTCCAATATTCACCTTGCTTTTAGGGATGGTGGTGAGCAGGTCGTGCACAGTGGGTTTATCAGAGCTTTATCACTGAAAACAGCTGCTGGAGAGAGCAGACACTGAACCCAAACAAGTTGCAGCCGTACAATGAGCTGAAAGATGCTAACACTTGCTGTGGAGCTGTGGAGAACTACTGTGGTGGTGGTGATAATATTTTTATGAGTGACTCCATTCACATTAGATATTTGATCCATTGTTATCATCCATTCTGGTATCATGGTGGTAGACTAGGCTAACAGGGTAACAGATCTCTGTACTTCAAGAACAGTCAAAGTGTGTGTCATTATGGATTCATTCCTCTTGTAGTATTACCTTAATTTATATCACCTTAACAATGACGGTAGGCCTACACATAACAAAACAGAATTTGTTATCTTGAAATAATAAAGTTGTGATAATGATATAAAAGTTTGCTGTCTTTGTATATCGATATGCATGTTTCCATATTAGTATTTGTACACTAGGTATTGTTATGTACATGCACAATATACCATGAATCAATTTAAGTTGAATTGTTTTGGAACTACATCTGTATATGTGTACATGTACCAACATGAACCAATAAAAAGTTGCTCACAAAGCAAGATAATTAGATCCTTACAACAAGATAATTAGATCCTTACAACAAGATAATTAGATCCTTACAACAAGATAATTAGATCCTTACAAATATAAATATCAGCATCGCCAAAACATTGTTATCTTGGTATAAAATATATATGACAAAGATGTTGATGTGACGTGCTTAAGAATCACAACCACGTTCACTGGGCTTCCAGAGATCCTGCTATCCACCGTCAGAAACCCAGAACAGTCAAACCCAACCGTAGACCACACAAAAGAAGAGGTGATGAGAGCAGCTACCTGTGGAGAGAAAGACACTGAGGAAGGATAACGATTTTAGAAGGGTGCATGTTGGATTGTTGTTGCTTTAGGGGGGGTGCATTCTGTGTGCTTTGACCTCCTGCTCCGCTACATCTTTATTTCATGGCTGACAAAATGAATGCCAACGCGGCGTAAGGAATTCTGCCTCCACGTGTGATTTATGGTGCTCAGCTGCTGTCAGCCACCAGCTGGCCTTTAGATGGGCCTCAGAGGGAGGACAGAAGGAGAGAAGGAGGCACACCGGTTGGGTAAGAGAGGTGCAGTATGAAAAGAAAGCAGTACAAATGAAGAGGACATGAGATATGCTGGTGGCTGACTTGCATCAGCTATGTATTAATAAATGCTCCTATGTAGTCTGGTCACAAGCAACAACGTAAAATAAAAATAACACATTGAAATGGAGCTCAATCACTTCTCTAACATTGTTGGACTCATGATGGACAGTTCAGATCAAAACTTATGCAGCAAAAAAACACAATGTTCTTCTTTGTCAAAATCTGGTGCCTACAGATTACAGAGTACATTACCCACAATGCAACTGGACTGCAGACAGTTTGGTCTCTTCTTCAGGTGTTCAGGTCAGTTCAGACAACTTTATTTATCCCCAAGGGGGCAATTCATTTGTAGCATTCCCAGTCCATACATCCATACATACAACAGACAACCAATAATTAGTTAAGTCAAAGGAAACATATTAAAGGCATGGGGCAGTTGGAGGGACAAGTTACAATAAGAACCATATAAATACATGGGAATATAGTGATAAAAGCAAAAACATAAGAAACAATAAATAAGAACAATTTAAGGTGTGTTATGTTGGTAGCAGATAATGTATCCTGGAGCCTCAAGAGGCTACGCAGCTCTGGTAAGATCACTTCTTTCTACCTCCACCTCCACATCTCTTTATTGTAGTCTTCAGCCCCCGCCAACGCTGACTCAAGTGATGTCACTTGAGGACATTTATCAGACTTCACACTGCTCCCTCTGGAGACATTAAAGGCTTTATACTACTTATTTTCACATACATTATGCAGTATACTGCTCAATATCTGGAAACAGACCCTGATGTGTAGAGTTGGAGGAGTTCCCCTTTAATATTGTAAGTAATGTGTTGTCCTGATGTGTTCTCATATTCATGGCATGGCATAAGTATTTGATAAACTCTCGCTGAACTATCAAGGAAAACTAAAAGGAACACTCCAATGATTTAATAGTAAACCAAATAATACTAAATTTGGGGAAGTTAAGAAAGACATATTTAAAAAAAAGAATGTGCTGCAGAGGCCGACTTTTAGTCCCTAGTATGGGTCAAGCTCCAAAAACACTACACCTCAATTCAACTCAATTTATTTTTATATAGCGTCAAATCAGAACAGAAGTTATCTCGAGACGCTTTTTGTATAGAGCAGGTCTAGACCGTACTATAACAAGAGATCCCACCAAGAGCATTGCATTGTACTGCACTGCACCTACTGTAGACAGGTGAATCCTACACTTCCCATAATGCAATTCACTGGTGTCTTTTATTAGACTAAGCTCGTTTGATATGAACTGAGCCTTGTCTGGAAAGTAGACGAGGCCCGGCGGCCGCAGCAGGGACGAAAAGCTGTGCACATTGTAATGAGCACCCGTTTTGATAACCATCATTAATATTATTATCAACCACACAAGATGTGTTAGTTAACAGATGAAACCTTCATTGCACAACTAATATCCTACAATCTAGCATTAAATATTACAATTACACAGAAGGTTGTGACTTTCTACAACACGTGGTGTTTGTTGTCAAAACTAAGAGCCAATCAGCTCTTTGATCAGGCGACAGGCAGGCATTTCCCATCATGCTCTGCAGTCTTGCAGTCGATGGAGAACAGCTGCGGCGCCTGGCTCTAAAAACTGCAGCCTAACCCCAACCCTCGATCTCGTAAGGTCATCTTGTCCTTGACGTCAGAGCAAGTCGGCATCAAGTCGGACACAAGCCTACTGTCTCTGCCTGGTAAACACTCATGTCTTTCAAACTCCATGTCCCCAGTTTATAAGGCGGGCTTTCTCTCTTCAGTCACCTCTTTTATTGCCATATACTGTGTGCATGTATAAGTGCACCACGAGGAATGTATTGATAAAATAATCAAAAGGCATTGCAGAGATGATAATTTAATTTCTTTGAGCAATGGAATACAAACACTAAGGAGCTGGAACCAACTTAACCATCTTTACTCAACACTCCTGATACATGGTTTATTTTCTGTATTGTAGTGTGTGTGAAGGGGGGGGATGGCCGTTGACAGTAAAATAGAAATGAGTCAAGGTATTGATGGCATTTGAAGCAGGAAATAAATTGGTATGTTATGTGTCCAGGGTATACACCACCTTCGCCCAATGTCAGCTGGGATGGGCTCCAGCCCCCCTGCAACCCTGAATAGGGTAAGAGGTTACAGATAACGGATGGATGGATGGATGTTATGTTTAATAATAACATGGCATTCTACTTCTTAGGTTTTATAGTCCTAACTTATAAGAACCTTCAGCCCACTAATTGTATTACTGTGTTTCTTAACAAAGGCAGGAAGACAGAATCATGTACAGGATCTTATCCTAGCCAAATTGCTTTGCTTGTCTAAGTCTAACTGTTAGTTAAGCTTGATCACGTGATAAACACAAGCACAGATTAAGAATGCAGAGGCCCTGGTCAAAAGCTACCAATGTCCACTACCTCTGATTCTATAAACACAACACCTTGTATGAATGAATTAACCGTTGAAATTGTTTGCTAAATGTAGGCTACTGTAATGGATACATGGTTGAAATAGTTAGTTAAAAGTAGCCTATGGTTGAAATAGAAATAATAACGGTGTCACTGGGTCTCTGCCATCTGCTATGGTGTCGTGCTGGGCCTCCGTGGAGATGGGTGAGGGTTAGTAGTAGTAGTAGTAGTATTAGTAGTATTAGTAGTAGTAGTAGTAGTATTAGTGATAGTAGTAGTAGTAGTAGTAGTAGTAGTAGTAGTAGTAGTATTAGTAGTAGTAGTAGTAGTAGTAGTATTAGTGATAGTAGTAGTAGTAGTAGTAGTAGTAGTAGTATTAGTAGTAGTAGTAATAGTAGTATTAGTGATAGTAGTAGTAGTAGTAGTAGTAGTAGTAGTAGTATTAGTATTAGTAGTAGTAGTAGTAGTAGTAGTATTAGTAGTAGTAGTAGTAGTAGTAGTAGTAGTAGTATTAGTAGTAGTAGTAGTAGTAGTAGTAGTATTAGTGATAGTAGTAGTAGTAGTAGTAGTATTAGTAGTAGTAGTAGTAGTAGTAGTAGTAGTAGTATTAGTAGTAGTATTAGTGATAGTAGTAGTAGTAGTAGTAGTAATAGTAGCAGTAGTAGTAGTAGTAGTAGTAGTAGTAGTAGTAGTATTAGTAGTAGTAGTAGTAATAGTAGTAATAGTAGCAGCAGTAGTAGTAGTAGTAGTAGTAGTAGTAGTAGTAGTATTAGTGATAGTAGTAGTAGTAGTAGTAGTAGTAGTAGTAGTTAGCTGTTAAACACAGTGGTGTACTGGTCATCTGGCATACTGGGACAAATACCAGTGGGCCGCTACATTGGTGAGCCGGTGCACCGTTAAAAAATCCATATATACATATCCGTGGTTTGCAGAAACGTACAACGGCAAAAAAAATTCTTGTAACTGGGCTGATCCTCCTGTCTCTCTTTCTGTGAAGTGGAAATGCCCCAAAGTAATCTTTGAAAACTGAATAAGAAAAGACAGAAGGGAGAGGCGTTGGAGGTGGAGAGGGGGGAGAAGCTCCGCTGAGCTGGTTAAGAAAGTCATCTGAATTCAGGCCTCATTCCCTCCATTGATCTGCCCGTTGAGAAGGAAACCAAAATGTTTGGCTTATTTCAGCCAATTAAGCTGTGAGAGAGCCAATTGTGGATGTGCTATTGAGCGTCTCTTTGCTCAAAGTGCTTATTGTCGGGCTGCTTGCAGAAGGATCAATTGGAGGCTCTGTGATCGGATTAGCCAGGTAATCAATGCCGGTCGCTAATATATTAACAAGGTAATTATAGTGCTGTGGAAGAGGTGGCCCCGCTGCAACAAATGCAACACACCATCATTCTTAGATATTACAGGCTTGAGTTAGAATGACAAAAGATACACTCCCCCCCCCCCCCCCCCCCTCCTAACACACCACATAATTGTCTCTTTTCTGTCTCACACACAAAACACACACACACTCACACAAAGCGCTGCCCCCTACTGCCCCTGTGGAGAAGGTGTTAATCACATTACTAATGATAACACTTCACACTCCGCCATAAAGTCCTGCAACAGCAGGGCACGGACTCTTAAATCTCCCTGCAGCTCACAGCAATTATTCTACACATAAACAGCAATGTGTGTGTGTGTGTGTGTGTGTGTGTGTGTGTGTGTGTGTGTGTGTGTGTGTGTCTCCACTATACATACACACATTTTACACACAATCAGCAGTCGAACACTTCTCTATTTAACAAGTCCACTTATACCAGTACACCGTGGTTTCTTCAACAAATCAGGGTGTCACTGGTTTCCTTATATATAGTATATACGTATATATATATATATATTATATATAAATCAACCTCCATGAATTTTAAATTTAACCATCAGAGTATGTAATAAATATAGTGGTTAAAATTTTAATCTGTAACATGTTTATTTTTTATGATTTTCATCACTTGTTCTTATTAAATGTCCTTCCCGCAACATTACAATAATGTTCATTTATACATTTCGCTTTTTAATTTCTATAATATTTTTATCAAGCTTTGTGCATCATTGTAAATACTGATATAAAAACATTTTCTCAAAAATAGGGGATTTCATGATTTTCTCTACACCCTGAAAAATTTAGACAGTAACCATAGATGTCAGTCTTCATACACAAAAAATATGAAATATGTTGTCTTTTATGACAGATATTGCAATTCTAATATTGCAGATAAATGTCTGCTAGCCTAGGTCTGCTATTAGCTCTGACCTATACATGAATTCAACAGTAATATACTGTTGAATATATATATACCGTATATATATATCATAGTACCATAGTATAACCAACGATACAGAGTACAACATTTCAAATTTTTTACAATATTCCTTAATATCTTAACCCATCAATGGGCAAAAAGTTGAATATATATTTTTCAATACAGGTAAATACATTCTATATTCTTTCAGCCTAATTATTCAGAACACTTTTTTAAAAAGCAGTCATACATGTGTCTGTATACTACGCCTCAGATAAAAATACAGTGGATGTCTATTGTGTCCCTAAATGAGTCAAAAGCAGTTATAAGATAAAGCATTGCCCTCATCTACAAAGCATTATGCACAAGAAATTAGGAAGAAAAATATGGACATTTTTGGAAAATATATAAAAATGTAGAGAAATCCATATTAATACGCACATATTGATATATGAATGGTATTTGTAGCATTAATGTTTAGTGAGTTACAGGTTTCAATGGTCAGGAAAGGAATAGGACAACACATGAGAGAGAGGACTAATGAGACAAACAAAAAAAGGGAAAAAATGTAACTAAGCTCCGACAGCCATCAGTTCATCTTGTCCTTTTTCCCGTTTGATGGACGGCAGTGAGCAGTGTGGGAGATCTTCAAGGGTTTAGCGGTGTAAAGTATTCTCAAGCACTGTCACGTTTAAACGCGCTCGCTGCTGTTAACTGTTTAAAGGCCCGGCGCTGCTTTGAAGAGCTGTCTCTTTGTCTAGTGGATGAGGACGGAGAACAGGGGGGCTTAGCTGAGCTGCTTGGCATTCCCCCCGAGGCTTTGTGCCTTTGGCCGCCATATGGGAGAGAGAAAACAGCCATATAAGTACTTAAGCAAAGTTTATATTTACCCAGGACTTTTCTCAGCTTTGCTTTACTTTAGTGGAAAAACAATAACCAGGCTGAAACGACGCTACCATTATAAGCACTTATGCAAAGTTCATATTAGCAATGGAAATTTCAACCTTGGCTGGAATGAAGCAGTACATAATGCTGCTGCACAAATCTGCTTTTTCTCTCAACTCGGAGCAAGCAGAGTTGTGAAGTCTGGTGAAAGACGATGTGAGAAACCCTCCACCATAATTACTGTGTTGCTTCATCTTCCTTCTTTCGTTTACCTCACAGTTAACATCTCTTTGCTCAGGTCACTCAAAGAAATAGTAGAAATGAAAAACTTTCTATCGACAATATCTGGTAAAACTGAAGACTGAAAGTAGTGACACAAATATCATTTTAGTGTTAATGATACTTTGTTTTCAAATTCACAATAATGCACATTTAAATGCTCAATGTGAGACATTTCAAACCGTTTTCACAAATTTCTTTTATTATAAACTAAACATATAGGAATAAACAAGAAGCTTCCATAAATTACAAGAACTTAAATTACAGAGAAGCTGTTTTACAAAAAGTGTGTGGTTGACGTCGGTTATATATGTTTTATTCTCTCCTACCAACTCCATATCCTTTGTGACCCAGCCTTTTAGTGACATCCATCCTGATGGAGCAGTCTTACTGAAGTCTCACTCTTCAGATATTCATACTTTCTCACTCACCCCATGCAGATAGCTTTGTTTTGTTCATTTAAATAAATTCAACAGTAATGTCTCTGTCACAGTGTCCTTGGTAATCTGGGTGATCCTCATTTCCATAGAAAGTATTTCATATAAAACCTGTGAAATCATAAGTTTATTATTCAGAGAATAGACTGTCTAGAAGAAGTGGACGTAGTCACCGTGACGTCACCGTGACGTCGCCCATTGGTTTGTGGGCTTGTGTTTTGGTCGTCACCATCTTGGTTTTTGGTCGTCACCATCTTGGTTTTTGGTCGTCGCCATCTTGGTTTTTGCCCGTCGCCATCTTGGTTTTTGGCCGTCGCCATCTTGGTTTATGGCCGTCATCATCTTGGTTTTTGGTCGTACCATCTTGGTTTTTGGTTGTACCATCTTGGTTTTTGGTCGTCGCCATCTTGGTTTTTGCCCGTCGCCATCTTGGTTTTTGGCCATCACCATCTTGGTTTTTGGTCGTACCATCTTGGTTTTTGCCCGTCTCCACTTGGTTTTTGGTTGCACAATTTTGGGTTTTGGCCGTTACCATCTAGGTTTTTGGCCGTCACCGTCTTGGTATTTGGCCGTCACCATCCTGGGTTTTGGTCGTCACCATCTTGTTTTTTTGCAACCAGAAGTGACAGGAGAGGGTGGAGCTAGGTACAACTGAATGCTGAATAATATATTTTAGGTGACCAAGAAGGTTAGAATTGACTTTGATGACCTGAAAACACACTGTGAAATGGTTAAAGTTGTAAGACAGAAACACGGACAATTCACAGACTGGACAACAACATTTTTTCATCGACTTCAACCAGAGGAGTCGCCCCCTGCTGACTATTAGAAAACATGCAGGTTTAAGGCTCTTTCTCATTGGCTTCACTTCTCAGACCCGGAGTTGCCCTCTGGTCCAGAGTAACAAGGACATTGATCTTGGAAAGACATGTTGCAGTAAATATTTTTTTAAATGTCATATTTTAAATGCTATGAGCTCCACATCTGGAATTCCATTCACCACCATTGTACTGGAGTGGAGGCAGAAATATGACTCATAACCATAACGTACATTTTTCACCAGATACATGTTACATCGTCACCAACATATTAGCAATGGAAAAACAACAAGAGCATCAGATTCAAATTAAAACAGTTATTGAAGTAGTTTATAAGGGAATATTTCATCAACTTATCATAACTTATCATAAAGGACATCATTGTGCTACCAGAAGCACTCCTCAGCCTAATAAATGGAATATTAAAGAGGATGATGAGAAACTCTCTGTTTCAGTGCTTGTGTACATCCGTCTGGGTATCTGGAGTCTCTACCAACCCACAGACTGTGAAATAAGACAACTAGTCAGTTTATTACGGGCTGTCTAGATCAGGAAACATGTGATTCAACTAGCCAATCAGATGTGGCTCCCCTTCCTATGTCACACTATGTCACATGCAGCCTCATTTGAATATACCGCCCACAGCGGAGAGAACTACTTTTACAAAGGTGAACCATATTGTTCTCTAAGCCAATCAGAGCCGACTGGACTTTTTCAGGAAGGGGTCTTAAAGAGACAGGAGCTAAACCGGAGCGTTTCAGAGGGTGAATACAAGAATATTCCAACAGACAGGATGAGAGAAATAATGTGTTTTTTGTACATTAAAGCATGTAAACATGTTCTAGTAGAAACCCAAAATACAAGTGAATCTGAAAATGAGCATGAAATGGCCCCTTTAATTTTAATAAAATTATATGTATTAAACAAAACACTATGCTGCGATTTTAAATGCAGTCCCTATGTGATACGTCAGCTACCTCTGCCTCCAAGTGGTCATTCTATACTGTACTATACTGTATGTTGGTGTAGTGATACGTCAGCTACCTCTGCCTCCAAGTGGTCATTCTATACTGTACTGATGTTGGTGTAGTGATACGTCAGCTACCTCTGCCTCCAAGTGGTCATTCTATACTGTACTATACTGTATGTTGGTGTAGTGATACTGACGCATCATCTGCCAGCCAGATAGTCCTCATCTTAGTCCACTGTGTTCCTTTCAAGTATAAAAACTCCTGTATTTAACTACTCTGTAGTATCACAAATGAACTGAATCAAGATGGTTTTCATTGGACTTGAGAAAGAGGGACTTGTTGGCTCCACTTGTTGGCTGAGTTCTTCATGTATTTGTCTGGATTGCAACATAGCAGAACATATGAGAGCTGTTTACCAAATAACTCCCAGCAAAGCTGTCCATCTGGATAACTGAGCATCAGCCCAGTGCATGCTGGGAGATTAGACTGAGCCTGCTTGGCTAAATATTTACCGAGGAGGCTGCTGTCAACACTTCTCTGTTACTGTTAGCCTCCCTGTGTGCACTGCATGGGACAGAATAGAAGATGTATGTGAAGAGGGTTTCTGTATATAATGTGGGATGTTTCTGGGTACATTAAAAAGGCTCATTTCCTTTGTTTTCAAATATATATTAATATTTTCCATCTGAAATTCAGCTTTCTTCTTCATCTTTACAAATACTTTAATCTGCCGCTATTAAGATACTACATGGTGTGTGTGTGTGTGTGTGTGTGTGTGTGTGTGTGTGTGTGAGTGGGGTTGGGGTGTAATTGATTACATGTGATGAGTGGTTACTGGCCTTCAATACTTGACTGAATTTCTGTATCCCATAAGAGCGCAAACTTATTTGTGAGTAAACCTCCAAAAACCTCCTTAGTTTCAGAGGGTTTAGGAATAAATGAGCCACACATCTGAAAGTCATCATTCTTCAGCATACTGTACATTACACACGGGGGGGTGGGTTCAGCGGTGACTTGGTTAGTGGAGTGGCATGTTAACAAAACAACACTGGGAAATCACAATAAAGGAGCCATTGTGGTTCTCCAAATGTTTTAATACTCCTAATTTGGCTCTTAAACACCAGAAGGGTAGAGATGGAGTAAATATAATTTAAAAAATCGGTCACTATATCCTGACAGTAGTTCATGATGGTTATCTGAACAAAATCATGTTCCTCCATTGTCCGACGGTGTCCTCCAGTGCTCCTAACGGCATCTGCAAGATTTCACAGACCGGAGGAAAACAGGCAGTAAGAGCCGAGCTGGAGCCTTGCCGTCTCTGGAGGAGCAGAAGTCTAGTTTTCTCTCAGAACACTTGAATTACAATATGCTGAAAGGTTATTATGGGATTTTTGCCCAATGATGCCAAAAATATACTGCCTACTGCTTTTAGCCATCGTTCCTAACAGTAATGTAAGTTATTTCAGGCATTCATGTTTCTGAAAGTAAAAGTCACATTCATTTTGTGCATGGAGCACTTCAAGGATTGGATGGACAGCAACCAGCAACGGTTGGCTCTCAGCAACTATGCCTGCCAAAAAACATCCAGTTAGTTCATAAAAAGTCAAAAGTACAAGCCCGTGGACATAAAAACATAAGAGAAGTTAACTAGGACTCCCAATGTGCTTTTTGATTAGAGACATAAAATCACTGAGCTTACAATTCTGTTATGTCCACACATGTGGATATATAACTTTCTCACCACCAATTCATAATCTCTACTTTTTCAAATTAGCTGTTTCCACGCACACCCTGGCTACATACTAACTACATACTGTAAATACCCCCTTGGGTGCATATATCCCTGGATGAGGATACCTGGTTTAGATATTCTGCATAAACTGCTGGCTTGCTTACAACCTGTCTGATCATCTGTCTGCTCATGTTTTTTGCCCTGTCAGACTAGATTGGAAGTTGCCGTTTTCTTCAAATCTGAGCGATTACTTAGCTGAGTGCATGTTATTATAACCAAAGGGAATATTGAAAAATGAGACCAAAGTTGTAACACACCAGATTTTTCCTTTAAGAGCACCAAAATGGTTTCTGCTGTTGCTCCAACATTCTCAACATGTTCAATAAATGCTATGTACTGTATATGACCTTTTTGTTAAGAGAGTGAGAGTGTGCCAGACTAAAAACGGGCAAGGAGCCGGTGTCATTATGTATACATGGATAAGTGCTTCTGTACTCACAAAGAACATGTCGTATTTACTAAATCTCTGGCTTCCTCCAGTTTATTTATTAGGGTGGTAAGGGATGCTCTCCGAACTTCAGACAAATGTTTGTGTTCTGAACCATCTGTCTGGCACCAGAGCAGAGAAAAGAAGGAGAGAAAGAGAACAGACAGAGCAGTATGAGAGAGGTGGAGAAGAGACAGTGAGGGATGAGGGAGGGGGGGTCGAGACGTTCACGGCCAGCTCACTCTCTATTCATGGATCTTAACCAGCCGTGAGATTGGCCCAGAATACCAAACACAGATACCTCCCCCTACCTCCTCCTCCCCTTCCTTCTCCTCATGGGTTATCCCCACCTCTCCATCCCAGGTTTCCAAGGCAACACTACAGGAGGTCAGAGGTCAGGTGTGGTGTAGGGTGGGGCGGGTGTGTGTCTGAACGTGGGTCCATCTGGATGAGTGACACAACATAATCAGATATCAATCCCACACTACAAGTGGGGTGAGAGACAGCGAGAGAATGCTAAGCTGATTAGTAAAGCATGGGTTTTCTATTGATGTGTATAGTGTGTGTTGGGGTGGTCAGGGTGGTGTGTGTGTGTGTGGGGGGGGCATAACTGAAATCATCTGTCACCCTCCTTGATATTGACATTTACAGCATTGAACGTAATGGAGAAAAGGGAAGACGATGATGAAGATTAACTCTTTCTCTGAAGGATGCCAGATGGTTTGTTTTGCATGTTGGCACTCTGCCACACCAGAGCACTGTTTCCAGACCAGCCTTAAATACTCAGATACAGGTTCTGATCTACTAGGCATCCAGTTTTGAAGCTCTTAAACATAACGTTGTCGTAAAGTTTTTACCGGAAGTCCGCTGTGTATTGACGCGGCTCAATAGAGTTGATTGACAGATTGTGGTTGACAGAGGAGATAGCTGGCTTGACAAGATGAAATCACGTGAGGAAAACATCGCTCGACTTTTAAATTAAATTCATGTTAGAGGTGCTACATCTGACGACAACTGGACCGACTTAAATTCAGATTATTTCACCGCATCGGGTGATCAGGACAGCGGGTGCGCCGAGTCGGGTCGGACGCCCGGCTAACGCTAGAGGCTAGGCTAGCTCTCAATCCGCTTATCCTGACAGAGAAAGTGAGTTGGAGGAAGACGAGGAGGAAGATATTCCACTCATGGCTGAGCCGATGATGGCACGAAATGTCTCTGATTATAGTTATTAAATCAGGACAGTGTTAAAGAGACTGAGATCGCCCGGCCGGGAGTACCAGTGTAACTGCAAACTGTAAAACAGCGCCGCCCTCTAAACCGGAGGAGATGGAGAGAAGACGCGACCAAATGGAAGAAATGACTGATGGTAAGTTATTATAGTTTAACTACACTATCCTTGTTTTATCTGTTTGTTTTAAAGACTTTTAAAATCACTATAGAGCAGGCTAAGAAGCATTAATAGCAGCTAATAATGTGTGTGTCACTGTGTGTAGTCTATAGGTGTCTGTCTGTCTCAGGTGTGTCTCTGAGGTGTCTGTCTGTCTCATGTGTGTCTCTCACTCCCAATACCTGCCGGCCTTCCAACAAATACACTCCCGATACCAGCCAGCCTTCCAACAAATACACTCCCGATACCAGCCAGCCTTCCAACAAATACACTCCCGATACCTGCAGACCTTCCAACAAATACACTCCCGATACCTGCAGACCTTCCAACAAATACACTCCCGATACCAGCCAGCCTTCCAACAAATACACTCCCGATACCTGCAGACCTTCCAACAAATACACTCCCGATACCAGCCAGCCTTCCAACAAATACACTCCCGATACCTGCAGACCTTCCAACAAATACACTCCCGATACCAGCCAGCCTTCCAACAAATACACTCCCGATACCTGCAGACCTTCCAACAAATACACTCCCGATACCTGCAGACCTTCCAACAAATACACTCCCGATACCAGCCAGCCTTCCAACAAATACACTCCCGATACCTGCAGACCTTCCAACAAATACACTCCCGATACCTGCAGACCTTCCAACAAATACACTCCCGATACCAGCCAGCCTTCCAACAAATACACTCCCGATACCTGCAGACCTTCCAACAAATACACTCCCGATACCAGCCAGCCTTCCAACAAATACACTCCCGATACCTGCAGACCTTCCAACAAATACACTCCCGATACCAGCCGGCCTTCCAACAAATGCTCAAAATACGTTGTTTGAAGTTGTGGTCCAGAGAGACATAGTAATACATTTTATCTACAGTATATAGCGCTTTGCAAGAAACTCAAAGACACTTTACACAGCTAAAATGATTATAAATAAGAGCATCATGATATATAAAACACACAACAATAATCATACATTGAAAGCAGTTCTAAAAAGGTGAGTTTGATTAGTGATTTGAATGTGGACAGGTTGGTGCAGTCTCTGATGTGTTCCAAAGGGAGGGGGCAGCTAAGGTGAATGCTCCATCACCCCAGGTCTCCGATTTGTTTCCCTTCCATGTCCTTAAAAAGATATAATAGAGGGGCTTTATGGCTCCAAGCTATAGACCAGACCAGCATGGCTTTATAGCTCTAAGCTATAGACCAGACCAGCATGGCTTTATAGCTCCAAGCTATAGACCAGACCAGCATGGCGTCCTCTCTGAGGCTGCGTTCCCTTTTGGGGAAAGAAATTGCTCTCACAGGAGAGAAAATTATGAAAAGCTGTTGTGTAGCGGGTTAACGAGGCTTTCACACTGAGATCTGAGGCTCATACGATACGTGAATATTCACTGTCAGTGTGCTAAATGGATAAATGATGCTGGTGACAGTGACTGGCATGGCTAGCTAACGTTAGCTTGAGTAATACAGTCACACATTAACGTTAAAACAGAATCAGACTGTCGTCTCCAACTAAATCTCAGCCTATAGATCAAACAGTTGGTTATTAACACGTTGGTTATTTACAGACAACACTTAGCCTAACGGGATTCTATCAGATATGTAGAGATGTCTGGATCAGTAATATCCTCCACTGTGTTGGACGGGGGACGACTGAAGGGACGTGGCGGTATCGTGAACGCTCAGGTTCAGGCAAGATCGCTAAATAATTATTAGACATGTGTATAAAACAAACATTTGTATAACAAGAGATGAATGCATACAAACTTGTCAAAATTACAATCCAAACATATGTCAGATCACATTGAAGTCTCTGAGATCTTCAGTTTCCTTTCCCCCAAAAGGGGGAGTGGCCTTGACTTTTGCAAAGTACCCGTATGTGCCGGTCTGATGCTTAATCTGTGTTTCTATCCAAATAACCAGTAAAGTCAGATCTGACTCTGTGTGTAAAGACATTATCCTCTAAACCAACACCAGCAGTGGCGAGTCAGCAGCATAGGGATGTCTCACGAAGTCCAGGAAGTGAAACACAGGAGAGGTAAAGGTATACAAAAATGATAAAAACAATAAAAGAGATATAATCCCCCCTTCGATGATATACGAACATTGTAAGCCCCCTCACCGCACCCGACCCCACCCACCCCAAATGGGTCGTACCTTCTTTGTTTTGAATTAATTGCATTATAATATATAAACTCTATAAAATATTTTTTTTTCTTTCTAAAATAAGTACATATCACTTCACATTTCTACTTCACAGTTTATTGTTCAGTTTGTTTTACTGAAAAAAAATAGCAATAATAAAATCAATTTCCAAAAAGATTGGACTTTAGATTGCTTTCAAGTAGTGCTTTCAGACATATTAATTGCATTACATTCTTGAATATATTTTCAAGTAAAATTAACTTCAAAATCTTAAAATTGAAGTTAGGAACATTGAAGTTAGGAACAGTGCAACAACTTACATTTCCCCATTTAACAGTAGGTTTTGAATTGAACTGAATTAGTGTGCAAGAAAATTAAAATTCCTACATATAGAATAATGACTAATCAAAGACAAGATGTGCAAGTTACTCAGTGCTTTCTCTGCATAGATCACATTCCTATGCATAGGCACATTCCTATTCCTACATGTAAATTGCTTTCTGACATATTCATTTGTAAATAAAATGAACTTAATTTCTTTTAATTGCAAACAACGTATATTTCCCCACATTTAACAGCAGGTTCTCTCAAACAAGAAAATAACATATCCAGCAATGATTGATGTGGATTTACTTTGTTCTGATTGCTTTCAATAAAAGCTTTTTGTGACATACAAGAGTGCCACAATTTAGTTTACCCAACTCTTAGGTTCTTTAAAATGGAATTATAAACAAGATGTGCAAGCTACTCAAGCTTTTTCTCAATTGGTCATATTCTTTTTTTTTTTTTTTTTTATCATATTCCTATTCATAGGTGCATTCCTATTCCTACATATCAATCAGTGACTGGTGTGCGCTTGCTTTGTTTCAGAATTTCGGAATAAAAGCCTTGTGTTAACAAATGAAGGAATTCTGTCCACAGAAAAAACGCTTGAGGGCTTTTATTCTGAGATGAAAGCAGGAAGTGTTGATTTAAACCCCACACTTTAATAAATTCATGGAGCTCTCAAAGTGACTGCAGGTACCTCACCACTGACTGCTCATATTTTAGAATAAAAGCTTTGTGTTAACAAATGAAGGAATTCTGTCCATAGAAAAAATGTTTGAGGGCTTTTATTTTTAAATGAAAGCAGGAAGTGTTGATTTAAAAATAAATCTTTACTTTTTTTCATCTGTAACATTTTCTACAGATAGACATCAAAACTTTAGTAAAGTCTTGCTGGTATGATGTTAATATACAGTCAATAGATCACTTTCACTGTCTGTGGCATATTCTACAGATGTCTAGACATGTAAACTGTATTATGTAGCTGATATGATGTCCATATACTGTGACTAGATCACCTTCACTGTCTGTTGCTGCTGAGAGACACAGCTGAGACGCGCGCGGCTTGCGTCAAAAATAGGCGAGACCTCTATTCTATAAAAGAGACGCGAGTCTGCGTCTCACGCGGGTAGTGTGGCTGCTCTAACCTGTTAACAGGGACGCCAAAATACAAAACAGCACGCCACGCATCTGCCACGCGCTGCTGACATTGGATGTTTGTCCACACTGTTAGGTGCAACCATATGATATAGTGCCCTATCTTTACAACTTGTTTGCAATTGTATTTGTTATAATTTTATTTTATATTGTTTTACCGGTGTGTGTGTGTGTGTGTGTGTGTGTGTGTGTGTGTGTGTGTGTGT
Organism: Sebastes fasciatus; assembly: GCF_043250625.1. NCBI lineage: Eukaryota > Metazoa > Chordata > Actinopteri > Perciformes > Sebastidae > Sebastes > Sebastes fasciatus. Next base: position 33,993,687 of record NC_133806.1, on the reverse strand, counting down.
GTGCCTGTGTGTGTGGCTTGGTGATGAAGCCACGCCCCCCCTGTAGTTCCACTGCGCCCCCCCCTAGGGGGCGCGCCCCCCAGTTTGGGAACCACTGTATGCAGTCCATCAATAAAAAAAATGTTGTATGTGCAATAAATAAATGTAATATGTACATGTGTGCAGTCTATAAAGTGGTCAATAGGATGTATAGTGTAAAGTAAGTGTAAAGTGCGCCAGTGGTTAGAGTCCAAGATGGTTGCAGATAGTGCATGTTTAAAGGTAGATAGTGCATGTTTAAAGGCAGATAGTGCATGTTTAAAGGCAGTTAGTGCATGTTTAAAGTTCTTAAAGTCCTCCTAGTTCTAATATGGGCGTCAGCCTTGGTTGTGGAGCCTGATGGCTACCAGCATGAAGGACTGACCCAGGTGCTTTGTGTTGTGCCGAGGGGGGATGAGTCTGTGGCTGAAGGTGCTCCTCATCTTGACTAGCTCATCATGGAGGTGGTGGGAGGGGTTATCCAGGATAGCGTCCAGCTTCCTCCTCATCCTCCCCTCTGCCACCACCTCCAGATTGTCCAGTTCAGATCCAACCACAGAGCCAGCCTTCCTCACCAGCCTGTTCAGTTTTGTTGGCATCTCTTGAGTTGGTGTTACCCCCCCAACATGCCACGGCAAAGAAGAGTACGCTGGCTACTACAGACTAGTAAAACATCTGCAGCAGCCTATTGCACACGTTGAAAGACCTGAGCCTCCTCAGGAAGAACAGTTTGCTCTGTCCCTTCCTGTAGAGGGCCTCGGTGTTGTCAGTCCAGTCCAGTTTACTGTTGATATGTACTCCCAGGAACTTGTAGGTGTCCACCACCTCCACCTCCTCCCCTCAGATGGTGATGGGAGTTTGGGGCCTCTTGCTCCGCCGGAAGTCCACCACCAGCTCTTTGGTCTTTCCAATGTTGAGCTGGAGGTGATTGTTATCGCACCACCCTACGAAGTTCTCCACCAGGGCTCTGTACTCCTCCTCGTTGTCATCCGTGATGCAGCTGACGATGGAAGAGTCATCAGAGAACCTCTGTAGGTGGCACGTACCCGAGTTGAAGCAGAAGTCGGAGGTGTAGGTGATGAAGAGGAAGGGTGACAGCACAGTTCCTTGGGGGGCGCCGGTGTTGCTCACCAGCACATCTGACAGGCTGCCCTGCAGTCTGACATACTGTGGTCTGCTGGTGAGGTAGTCTGTAATCCAGGCCACCAGGCCATGGTCTACCTGCATCGCTGAGAGCTTCTCAGCTAGCTGGAGTGGCTGGATAGTGTTGAAGGCGCTGGAGAAGTCGAAGAACAATATTCTGACGGTGCTGTGCGGCCTCTCCAGGTGTGTGTAGGCTCTGTGGAGCATGTAGATGATGGCATCATCCACACCGATGTTTGCCTGGTATGCAAACTGCAGGGGGTCCAGGGAGTCGCTCACAAGGGGCTTGAGGTGCTGCAGAACCAGTCTCTCAAAGATCTTCATGACGTGTGACGTCAGAGCAACTGGCCTGTAGTCATTGGGGGTGCTGGGGTGTCCCTTCTTGGCCACCGGGACGATGCAGGAGGTCTTCCAGAGCTGGGGCACCTTCTTCAGCCTCAGGGAGAGGCTGAAGAGATCTTTGAGAGCTGCTTCCTTACCTGGCTGGTTGTGATGAACAGGGTGGGTGTTGTGATGTCTCCAGGTGTAAAAGACATGCTGGGGCTGTGATCCTGAGGGTAGGTATGGGGGGGGCAAGCTGCTGCTGCCTCCTGGGGAAGGGTGCTGGGGGGGAGGGGGAGGGGAGGTGTGGAAAGGGGTGCACTGGTGTTGGTGAGTGGGGACCCAGGCTGTCCTACTGAGCTCATGGGGGTTGGTTGGTCAAACCTGTTGAAAAACAGGTTTAGGTCGTTTGCAACACATAACAAATATGTTGGTCATGCCAGCTTTGCTCTTTCTTGTTTTTCAGAAGTTCTTAAAAATCTAGTTTCAGTTGATCTTTCTGTGTGATCTTTGTGTGTGAAGGCTGTGGAACCCTGAGGTGATGATGTGTTAACGTTTTGTGTACACACTTTTATCAAGGGATGTCTCAACTCGTCCAGCATATCCACTTCAGGCTTGCTTTAAGCCACGTCATCCAATTTGCTGACCTCTGAGGCCATGTTGTGTTGTCATCGTTAGACTCCATACAGCTTGTTGGAGGAAAGCTCACACAGGACACTGAGGCTGAATTCGAAACTGCATACTATACTAGTAGCACGTACTGATTTGGCCAAAATGTAGTATGTTGTATGTAGTATGTAGTTTATGCGAACAAAAGCAAAATCTACAGTAGGCCTATGCCAAAAATGCCCGTATGTCGTACTGATTTGGAAAAAATCTCCAGTCTGCATCGGACCAGTCTACCTCGCCTACTGTATCCCACAACGGAAAACTCTGGACCGCTACAGGCTACGGTTACAACAGCAGCCAAAAACTGCTTGTTTTTTAAATTTTTCGTAGCTATTTCATCACGAAATTCACTTCTCAAAGTTTTTGAGGCGAGAAATCAACTGTGTAGATTTTTAATATCGGCAGTTTTATGAAGTTAGATGGTGAATCAAACATCTGTTCCACCGTTGTCGGAGTTTAGAAGCCCCACAAAATGCTGTGACAGCTAGCTATAGCGCCTGCTGGAGTCGCTGCCAGCCAGCCAGGTAGTCACGCTCAGAGACCGCTATGAGCTGGCCGGAGCTCTCTAGAGACCGGTCTGTAGACGAAAGGCTTTTATTTCCTTGTTGACGGATAGTTTGTTTAAATATCACAACACAGATGTCCGTTATAAATTAACAGGGACCTGTGATTATCTGCCTTTATGGAGTTGACGGCTACAGAGCAGCAGAGTGGAGAGGGAAGAGGAGAGGAGAGGGAAGAGGAGAGGGAAGAGGAGAGAGGAGAGGAGAGGAGAGGAGAGGAGAGGAGAGAGAAGAGGACAGAGAAGAGGAGAGGAGAGGGAAGAGGAGAGGGAAGAGGAGAAGGGAAGAGGAGAGGGAAGAGGAGAGAGAAGAGGAGAGGAGAGGAGAGAGAAGAGGAGAGGGAAGAGGAGAGAGAAGGGGGAAGAGGAGAGAGGAGAGGAGAGGGGAGAGGAGAGGGAAGAGGATAGAGAAGAGGAGAGGGAAGAGGAGAGAGAAGAGGAGAGAGAAGAGGAGAGGAAGAGAAGAGAGAAGAGGAGAGGGAAGAGGAAAGAGAAGAGGAGAGGGAAGAAGAGAGAAGAGGAGAGAGAAGAGGAGAGGGAAGAGGAGAGAGGAGAGGAGAGGGAAGAAGAGAGGGGAGAGGAGAGAGAAGAGGAGAGGAAGAGGAGAGGAAGAGGAGAAGTAAAGAGCAGCCTCTGACGGGGCAGAGAGATTCCTGCTGAGACAACATGACCCTTTTTAACATTCCTCTAATATCTGGAGGGAGATCAGTCCTCTGTTTAGTTGCTGGAACTGAAAAAGCAGTTTGAGTAACGTAAATGTTGTGGATGAATATTTTATATTTCCCGTCTCCCCTCGTTGATGATCCTGTGACTTCATTATGAGCTGTTAGAATAAATAGTTTAAACCTGCAGTATCTTATAAAGTAAACTAACTGAACAGAAACAACTAAATCAAAGTTATATTTTTTGATAATATTGTAATAGTGGTACGAGTTACTTTTTTTGTCCAGTGCTTTAAGAGCTGGTTTAAAGGCTAAAGCCTGGTCTAACATACTGCAAATACATCACTTAAACCGCCGCCTACTACATACTACTGACGAACACAGTATGCAGTATACAGTACATACTGCATACTGCGTTCGTCACTAGTATGTAGTAGACGGTTTCGAATAAAGCCATACATTCTCTTGGCAGCCAATGTCCAGCCAGCCATCCACATTTACATCTTCCTGACAAGTCCTTTTGTAGTTTTACAAATAATGACTGTCTTTTCTAAGTAAAGGTGGATGTTCTAGTGTTCTAATGAGAAAGTTCACAAAAGTTTTTTTTGTTGTTGTTTTCATTTGGCGTTTGTTTGCCTAAAAACAACATATTTGTACAGTTCTATCATATGGAAGCAGTCAGGGTGGATGGATGACATCAGTCTGATCAGGTGTGGGACTTGGACACTATTAATTTTTCCGTTTAACAACAGTCAACATGGTTTCTTTTAACCATGACTGTGATCTTTCCCTAACCGTAACCAATAAGTTTGGGGACTGCCCATTGTCTGACGGCCCATTATTCTGAAACCTTAATAGTGCGAAAAATGTCCCATTGAACCAAAAGCCCATTTGTCTGACAGCCTGCTATCCCGAAGACGAAGGTTACGATGTTGTAACCCTATTTCTATAAGCACAGGCGGAGCCCTCTACTGGACTCTATGGGGTAATGACCTCCTCCACTCGCGAGCACGCATATACCCACTAAATTTTGCATAAACGTAGCCAGCCAATCAGGACGTGCCTACCCGAATACATGCGGACCCCTCAGACAGAGTCCATCACTGTCAGGCATCCCATGCCCTCTTCAGCGAGCGGCGCAGGAACGACAGGGCCCCTTTGGTAGAGGACTCCGCCTGTGCTTATAAAACTAGGGTTACAATATCGTAACCTTCATTCTAACTCACACAGGCTGCGCCCTCTACTGGACTCTATGGGTACAGTGGGTAGAGCCTGATGGATGTACACCCTGCAGCGACACCTATATTATCATATTAGATAACACAATGTAGTCTGATATATGATAAATGGGTACTGTAGATAGACCCGGGTTTTGACCCGGGTCATAACTGTCCTGTCCCGGGTTGACTGGCTTGGTTTGAATTGACAAAAGGAGGGTTGGACCAGGGTGGGTAAAACCCTCGTCCAACCCTGGTCATTAGTGTGAAAGTGGTAATAAAGGTCACAGTGAAGGACGCTGCCTGTCATGTAATCGGGTAGGCACGTCCTGATTGGCTGGCTACGCCTATGCAAATTTAGTGGGGGAATGCGTGTGCATGATTGGAGGAGAGTATTACCCACAGAGTCCAGTAGAGGGCAGAGCCTGTGTGACTTAGGACAAAACTTTGCCATGCTAGGAAAAAAATAACGCAACCGGGAGGGTCCGATGTCGGCATGCTGCATAAGAATTAGCCATGTGCTTCTGTTTGTTGCACAGAGAGTTTGTATTTTCAATGCAATGGGCCTTCAGAACAGTGGCGTTAACGGGTTGTCGGACAAATGGGCTTTCGGTCCAATGGGACATTTTTCGGACTACTGGGAATTCAGGAGTAATGGGTCGTTGGAACAATGGCATGGCACCAGAAGTTTTTGGTGCCCTACCCATCCGAACCTTGGGCATTGTGTTGGCATATCAGGAAATGGTCATATGAATCACATAAGTCTTTTGGGAAGGCAATGATAACTTATGACTTGTTGTATACCACTAAAGGTCAAGGTGGACAATTGGGCTTACAATGTGTGTAATTTCGACACCAGAGACAGCGGTTCATGTCAACATGTTTGTTTCATTTAACCATGACCACTCTCTTTTTCTAACCTTAACCTAAAAGTAGTTATAGTTGGCTCAGTTTGAACTAAACCTTCTCCATTGAGGTGGCAGATCAGAAAACACTCAAATGAGGGATTTTTGGAACAGTCATATGGGTAGTTATGGATGCTCTAAGAACTTGTTGGACCCTTTTTACAACAAGCACACACACACCACAGACACACACACACACACACACACACACACACACTATAAACACAAAGTACAGCTGAGGCTGATGGTATTTGGTTAGAAACCGAAGTAATGAACAAGGTGAAAGTTTGACCTAATGACGGCACTGGTGAGATATAGTTTATATATTTATATTTATGCATGCATTGCTATATATTTTAAAAAAAATGTTTGGTTCCAACTGAGGCAATCAATGGAGACCAAACGTTGACCTATAGCAGCCTTTGCTGTGATGTTTGTGCCCTACACTTCCCATAGATCACTTGTCATGCTAACCACCCACTTCTATTTATTCCAGACAAACCAGATGTTTAAATTGAACGTGCGGGTTGGAGGAGTTTTTCCCTGAAACGGCATCTGGATGTTTAGAACTGCACATACGCTAGTGTTCTTGAAACAGCTATAAATTGAATCACCACTGTGCTTGTGTGAGTAGTCATATCGACTAACATACTACAGAATATGAACATGTACTGCTGAGATATGCCATCATGGAAATAAAATTACATGAAAACCAACCACATGTCTTCTAGCTCTTGGATAAGGGAGGCAAGCAGATGGGAATGTATAGCACGTGGGTGTTTTCGAGTGAAATAAGCTGTAATTATGCTGTAAAACACAGCCAGAGGCAGCAGAGAACAACACAGGATCTACGAAGGAAGACTGTGACTTAAACACTATCAGCTGTGCTTACACTGTCAGCTTATTCAACCACTGTTTACACCCCTAATCTGGCCCCTCTCTCTCTCGCTCTCTCTCTCAGTCATTATCAGTCTCTTTATCTCACGGTGTGATAGTGAAGTGTGGGAGAGTACATATTTACCTTTGGAGAAGTGAGAAATTTCACCATCGCTTGTTGGTAAACAGGAGTCTCGCTGTAATCAGAGCCTAAACTCTGGTACGAGGCGACTCTAACAAGAAACAAAGAAGTCTGCTACATCTGGACAAATAGTTTGGGATTATTCAGAATTTCAGCACAAGTATAAGTAAACTACAACTCCTAGGCTAAGGATATTGCTACTGTATGATAATTACAGCATACTATAATAAACATGCAAACATTAACACAGAACGTGTTGGATATATCAGCATGTGATGAAGTTAAACAAGTAAGTTGATCAGTTCTGGGAAAATTGTAAAGAAAAAGCTCACAACATCATGAAATCTTTTCTTTTCCGTAAAACTTTGGCCGTACTTCAACCAAGCAGAGTGAAAGTCGACCTGTACCTGTCCTTCTGACCTGACCTCCCAGAGCTGCATGTGATATCATTAGCACCCAGTAAGCAGTAATTAATAAAACCTGTTCTACTTTATTAGGACTGTCAGTGACAAGTCACGGAGCAATTAGTACGAGCATGCTACTTCCATTAATTACCACAAGTGCAGAACATTTAAGAAGCTGTCAAAGGTCAGACTCATTATGGAGGACAGTATTGTCTCCTGCTTATCGTTGTTGCTGTCAGGTAAACCCTGTCTCCTACAATGTTACCTTCTCATAAAACTGAACCGCATTCTTGATTACATTTCAAGGGAGACATACAGTATTTTCTCCAGGATCACAGTCCATAATAATATAATCCAGCAGCCCCAACGACGCCACTACGACCATGATGGGAGAGCTGCTGTTGGACATCACAGCGGCCTTAACAAAAGCTTTACTGAAATCTCTCAGGAGCACGACCGTGGCATCTGAGGACGACGTCAAGATCAATCTGGGTAACACCACCTCTCAGGGGTTTTGCCGAAGCTCTGGGCGTCAACGTCTCGGTTCAGTGTCCGAGCTCCAAAAGCTTGACGAGATTGATCTCTGAAGAAGTTTCGGAGATCGTCCGAAGTGCCCTCTCCAGCCCCGAGGGCATAGTTCAGCGCCTCACTCCTCCCAGCAGACTCAACAACATGATGCTGCACGCCTGCAAAGTGTGCCAGGCGTTCATCGGCAAGATGAAATCGGTGTTCTTGCCTCGACCGCGCAGACGCAGTTGAACGACATCACCGAACCTGTCTTGAATGACGTGCCGGACTCCGAGTACACGCTGCTGCGGTCTCAAAGCTCTTGGGAGATTGAAGACGTCGCGGAAGACATCACTCGGAGCATCGCCGAAGATGCTGTAAGCCCGACTACGTCGGAGCAGAAGAGCAAACGCTCCAAGAAAAGCATCGGAAGCAAAATTAAGAAGCTTTTGGCAAAGTGCTTCACCAAAACGTGCATCCATCGCATCGTGGTACAGATGACGAAAAGATTCCACCGGGGATCCAAAGTTCACAGCCGCGAGTCGGCGAAGTCTCTCACGAAGAAGATTAACGATCTGATGAAAAAAACAGACAACCGTGATCTTCTGGGACTTGGCGCTCCACTCATAAACATTCCCCCCGGTCGAATCTTGGAGTTCACAAATAAAGGTCTTAAGTGATCTCCTCTACACGCACATCCTACACGGGCCAGAGATCATCCCCGAGCCGGTGGTACGTGCCAACATGCTCGCCGACTTGCAGCGGAAGGTGCTTGATTTCCTGTCTCTGGCCAGATGGTGGCAGATCTTTCAGGCCGGCGACCTTGCCGACAATATGAGACACGCCATACTGGGCACTAAGCCCAGGGCCAAGAAACCTTTGGCAATTGCTGCACCGCCTGCCCCCGTATCCGTGACGAAAAGTCGTGATGACTCTGCACGGTGAGCGCGGAACAAAAAAACAAAGTCTGCGTCAAGGTGTACTTGGAGAAGCTGGTTACGCGGATCTTCAAGAAGGCGAAGGTTACCTGGACCATTTCAAACGTCCAGGACATCATCCAGCGCCTTCTTAAACGAACGTGTGCCGAAGTCGAAAGTCTTGATTTCGATTCCAGCCCGAAAACATTGGAAAACCTCGAAAAAGCCATTTGCCGGGACCTGATTAAGAAGTGGGGCCATGCGACGTTGGTGCTGGTGTCCTTGAAAGTGGATCAACCGGCATTCGGAGATCATATCGCCTCCGCCATCAAAGGTCACCTGATGGCACCCATGAGACAGAGGTCCTGCATGTGCAGGTTCTTCTCTTCTATGGTCGCCGCCATGTTGAGGCGTTAAGGTGGTTTATGGGTTTTCTCCGGGGTCTCCGGTTTACATTCTTTTGATTTACATTTTTCCCACATATAGTGAATAATCTGACTTATTATATATATAAAAAATGTCTTGAATGTGTCATTCATCTTGAAGGAAAAATTTACTTTTTCCTTCAGAATGAATGCGAGGGCTTGAGCTCTCAGTGCCACCTCGGTAGTCAGTGTTGTCTGCTGTTGTGGAACGCACGGGTTCGATCTGGGTGATCCAGTTCTCCCACAATCAGTGCATAATAATGAACATCTAATTAAATAAGATAAATAATAATATAAATAAATAATATGAATTCATTTCTGATCATTTCTCTCATCATTTGCTGTAAATATTCAACTCAGACTGAAGTTCTGCTGATTCAGTGAATTTGTATAAAGTACAAAAATAAATACAAAGAAAAGTGTGTTTTGCAACAGTATTTTTTCTTATTAAAACGACTTGCATCAGCCTTAAAGTTATAGTCATAACCGATCAGTCATACTGCATATTTTAATGAGTTTACCTGCCTGATTGTAAACATGTAGAGAATGATTGGAAAGGAGAATCAGGCTTCTCGTGTGTATTAGCCCACACAGTCTGTAAATAGTTATTAATATTTAAAACCACGCCTATTCCTGACCGATCAGAACTGTTGTAATTAAAGATCATTAGACCTTATTTATTATGTTTATTTATTTATTTATTGACACCTTCACTGTAAGGTGTATGAAGACATATCACAATGATGGTGTATTGTTTTACTAGAAACATAAATGCACTCTTATTCAATGAAAATAAACAAGGTTATTCTAACGGCGGGGACGTGTGTTTTTAAGTGTAAAGATAACTCATACATTAGTTCATTCAATAAGCCTATAAATGTGGGGGACACCACTGCTGCCCACACACATTCTGCAGGCAGGTTCAGGTGAGTTTACTAGGTCAACAAGTGACTGTGAAAGAGATGGAAAGCATCTCCCTCACTCAAGGTGGAAAGAACACACAGTGACGGTGTAAAGTTGGACAAAACAATCTAATACAGGAAGTGATTATGCTGATGTTGTGCTTTTATTATGTTGTGCTTTTATTTTATAATGCAGTGAGGGCCCAAATGAGACCTTAGTGTGTATGTGTGCACGTGTGTGTATGTAGTGTGTGTGTGTGTGTGTGTGTGTGTGTGTGTGTGTGTGTGTGTGTGCGTGTGTGTAGTGTGCACATGTGTGTGTGGGTGTGTGTAGTGTGCATGTGTGTGCACGTTTTTCTGTAGTGTGCACATGTGTGTGTGTTTGTGCATGTGTGTGTGTGTGTGTGTGTGTTACTAAATACTGGATCATTTCAGTCAACACTGACAGCTGTGCATGTAAACCAGAGAGTTTTGCATATTCTATAACAAAAAAAATTTTTTTCCTAATATGCAACGCATATTAAATACCAGCCCCTAGTTCTGCTGCTATAGGCCTAGACTGCCGGGGGACTTCCTATGACACACTGAGCTCCTCTCTCCTTCTGGATATATTCATGACCCATTCATTTTTACTAACTTCATTTCTTCCCCGGAGTCCTTGTGCTTTCTTGTCTCACAGGTAACCATGGAGCGGGGTTACACCTGGAGCGAGGTTACACCTGGAGTGGGGTTACACCTGGATTGGCATTACACCTGGAGCAGGGTTACACCTGGATCGGGGTTACACCTGGAGCGGGGTTACACCTGGATTGGCATTACACTTGGAGCGGGGTATACCTGGATCCGGGTTACACCTGGATTGGCATTACACTTGGAGCGGGGTTATACCTGGAGCGGGGTAACACCTGGAGCGGGGTTACACCTGGTTTGGCATTACACTTGGAGCGGGGTATACCTGGATCCGGGTTACACCTGGATTGGCATTACACTTGGAGCGGGGTATACCTGGATCGGGGTTATACCTGGAGCGGGGTTACACCTGGTTTGGCATTACACTTGGAGCGGGGTATACCTGGAGCGGGGTTACACCTGGATTGGCATTACACTTGGAGCGGGGTTATACCTGGAGTGGGGTAACACCTGGAGCGGGGTTACACCTGGTTTGGCATTACACTTGGAGCGGGGTTATACCTGGAGCGGGGTTACACCTGGATTGGCATTACACCTGGAGCGGGGTTACACCTGGATTGGCATTACACCTGGAGCGGGGTTACACCTGGAGCGGGGTTACACCTGGAGTGGGGTTACACCTGGATTGGCATTGCACCTGGAGCGGGGTTACACCTGCTGCTGCGTCTGCTGCCTGCTTGACACCAACTGCTACCATCATCAATTAATTCCGTCTGTACGAGGGACTACCAAGGCTAAGTGACAAAGTGGCAGCCTGGAGAATGAGACTTCTTGGTCACTGCCAAAGACATCAAGAACTCCCAGTAAGCATGCTGGTGCTGCGGGAACCAACGCATGGGCATCAATCACAGGGACGTCCCACACCAACATACATGGACGTACTGAGGAGAGATCCTGGACAGTCCTGGCGAGCTAGCCAGATGTATGGAGGACTGAGAAAGCTGGAAGCTCCGCTGGAAAGCCCATCTGAGGACGACCCAATGATATCAATTCCGATAGTTGTATTTTCACTCTTTTAAATCCACTGCTATTGATTTTTGTTATCAGTCCTACTTGTATTAGTTATTACAACTGCTGTGTTATTATTGTGGTTGCTGTGCTCTCTCTCTCTCTCTCCCTCTCTCTCTCTCTCTCTCTCTCTCTCTCTCTCAACCCAACCGGTCGCGGCAGATGGCCGCCCACCCAGAGCCCGGTTCTGCTCTAGGTTTCTACCAGCTAAACGGGGAGTATCCCTGGCCACAGCGCACTCCGGTGCAATGCTCTTGTTGGGATCTCTTGCTGGGTCTCTAAACTATAGAGTACGGTCTAGACCTGCTCTATATAAAAAGGGTCTCAGGATAACTTTTGTTATGATTTGACGCTATTTAAAAATAAATTGAATTGAATTGAATTGAATTGAATTGAATTGAATGAATCTGGATATTTGGATCTCAATATTTGAAGTCATCTTTGCATAAATGTATGGTTCAGTGGTAGTGTTGAAACTGTTATCTCTCCCGATAATGTGCAAGGCAGAAGGGTGACCAGATCCCAACAAACCAAATGTGGGACAAAGAGTATGTTTATGTGGGACAATGTGGGACAATGTGGGACAATGTGGGACACGTTACCGAGGCTGAGAGGTAGTCTACAGTTTAGATATAATATCTATCTAACTTAAATAATAAACATGTCTATTCTGCCCCTTATCTCGTAACATCTCTATGTTTTAGTGCCTGAATGCATCCAGAGATCGGCACATCTCTTCTCTCTTTTCGAGCCACACGTTTCTTGTGAGACTCACATGAACTGTGTCTCTTCCTGTCGTATTCCCCCTCAGTGTGAAACTGAACAATAACTGGCAAATTTCACAAAACACTCTGAGAATCTCCTTCCAGCGGCTTCTAAATACTTCCAACAGTTGTTGTAGCTGCTCTTCCTTTCCTTTGTGCTAGTTTCCATCATGTTTCTCCTAAATCTGCAGAGCTCGGGACTTTGCTGTGACTCACCATCTTCTCCGTTGGGCTTTAGCGTAGCAAAGACGGTGGAACAATAACCTGAACTTGACCCATGTGTGCTCAGTTTGACAGCAAACACAGCGCCGTGATGATGACAGCCTTCCTGCTTTCTTCACAGCCAACAGGACAAAAGACCGATTTTTAAAAAGCGTCTGTCCTGCAATGGTTTGACTTTTGAAAACTAGAGCCGATGAAAATGTGGGACATCGTCTCAATATGTGGGATGTGGGACAAGGGATGAAAATGCTGTGCAGTCCCTTGTAAAGTGGGACACCTGGTCACCCTATTCTAACGTCATGTAGTCAGTACTGACTGCAATGTAAACACATGGTGAATAGGCTACGTTCATAGCTAGTGATGTAGAATAGAAAGGAAGAGAGACCGCTGATGGTGGGCAGAAGGGGAGGTAGATGGGTCCAACAAACACAGGACTTTCTACCAGGAGACCAGTGTTTGAGAGTTTTGTTTTGCAAGTGATATTTGTGTGTGATATATTTTTTAGTGACGTGTTTTCCGTACTTATATTACGTAATTTACTTATATTACAGAGTGAACGTACTTATTTTAAGCCCAATCATGAGTTTTTTCCTAAACCTAACTAAGTGGTTTTGTTGCCTATTATAATTATTAGGCTCTGTTGGAAGTGGAAGAGATCACCTCTGGGTATTTTTACAGTGTCAGCCTGCACTAAGCTTCTCACCCTGAAACAGAAGCCTGCTCTGACAGGCGGGCTCTGCAGTCCCACAGGTCTAATGGGTTGGTTTTGTCCTGCTGAGAGTTTCTCTACAGGGTCGCTCATATCACCCTCACACTGACGGGGATCTTCCTACGGACCCACCATGGTGAACGGGGGGTTGTATTGACATCTCTGAGTCTCAGGGGACACCAGCAGACACATTCTTGGCCTTTAGATGCAGTTTGAGCCAGAGATACACAACATCCCATCATGTCATTTATAAACTACAAGCTAAACGGCTGCCACGACGGAAATGATCTGTATTTTACCGATTCACAAATGGACAAAGCAGCACTTAGCAACATCGACCTGGAATCATTAACGGTCACTATTGAGGTGATTCCAGGCTATAAAACATTCAGATAATGATGAATTTGGTGAGTTCATACTGAATGAAAAAGAAAAGGTCTCTGAGTTGTCTGAGTGATTCATTGGTTGCTGACCTGCTATGAACATGGATCTGAGTTAGACACAGCCAATAGAGCAGCATCACTTCAAACATTCGGGGTAGAATCGATTGGTTGAATGATGAGTGAGTCCCTGAGCCGGGGTCAGAGGTGAAGGGTCAGCAAGCAGCCAGGAGGAAGCTGGGAACCAGTGCTTGTTCAGAGATCTCACCTCTCACAAACATGTATAGTTCTAGTTTTACTACCATTTCTTTAGCTGCTGCTCCTGAAGGCAGGACGAAGGAGGATTTATTAGACGTTTTATATACTGTTGAGTAAAGTCCTCTGATCAGATATTTAAAGCCCCCCCCCCAGTGTGAAACCAAAAGTCAACATTGACTTATTTTAATTTACGTATTTATTTTAAGCCTAATCATTTCACTAAACCTAACCAAGTAGTTTTGTTTTGTTTCAATCCACAAGGTTAACCACATGTTTAAAACTGCGACTGTAATCCTGGAGAAAATCCTTTCCCTCGAAATGGAACTGAGAATGCAGTTCAGTTGTATGGGAACGTAATTCAGGAGGAGACAGGGTGGGATATTGAACTTGCATATATCAGGTGGACACAAACATAACTCCAAATAAATACTAATGATGCTCTGAGTCTGCTGAATGTGTAGGGAAATATTTGCTAACATGTTAGCCATATTAACTATATAAGTGGATAATGTCAGGTTCCGCTGCCCTCAAGTGGACAAAAAAAATCACTTAATGCAGCTTAAAAAAAATCTATAGTGCACACGTTAAAAGATTATATAAAAAGTGAAGCCCACAAACGCCAAATGTTCCCAGTAGACACACCAAGCTGCATCAGACCTCATCATCATCAAATAGTTCTATCTATTTTCATTTAAAGTCCCAAAAGACAGCTCAAGTTAAGTTCTAATTCTTTCAAATTTGCTTAATAATAATAATAATAATAATAATAATAATAATAATAATAATAATAATAATACTGCTGCCTTTATAAAGTTGTCTTTTAGAGCTGAAATGACTTTATATCAAATATTTCAAATGCAAACCTTCATGTTTACATATTATTATACAATATATTATATAATATATATATTTGGGGCATGTTTTAACCCATCACTTAGGTTGTAGACCATTTATCTCCATTCCAGTTCATTCAGGCTCGTACATCAGTCCAGACCGTAGCTTCCGTAGTTGTAATTGTAGTTTGAGTCCAGTGTGCCAGATATAGATGAACATATCTTGGCTTGTGCAGTAATTAGTACTTTGATGTGACAGATGAATTGAAACACTCGTGCACACAAACCCTAACAGCTGATGTGTTTGGCAAATATTATTGACAGTGTCGGAGTGACGACGGCAAGTGTGCAGCACGTTGAGTAAAATGGTTGCCAGAGCCATTTGTTGATCCATCCGCCTCATCCTTATGCGTTGCCATGGAAACTCCGTGCGCTGTGGTATCACGAGCTGTCCTGTCAACTGACCCAATGAAGGAAGCGCAGGCTGGTATACGCCACACATACAACCATATGGCAGTGTGTGTGCATTGAGGAGCAGTGTGCCACTGTCAACAACAACAGCAAACAGTCCGTTGGGTGTGAATGTTCCTGAGAAGACACCGGCAATACGGCTTGAACACATAGAGGAGGAAACAGATGGACATTAAGGTCTAATGGGTTGCTTTTGGTAAGACCCAAGTGTTTCTCATGCTGCCTGTCTCACAATGTAACATCCTAGTCCAGATGGAGAGGCCAGCAGGACCTCAGAGGAAACCATTGTTCAGAGGATACTTCTATTGGAAAAAATAAGTTCAACACCATTTTGATTGGAAATGAAAATCAGGAGAAACACTCAACTTATTGCATATAGTGATGCAACTTTAATCCATGTGTATACTGTATACCTGTATATACCTGATATAGATGAGTTTAGATGAGTTTACCTGCTTCACTTTGCCTATAGGGAATCATGTGGTCACAGACTTAGGAGTTAGTCTTCTCCCTTTATTTGGGGGCTAGCAGATGAGAAGATAGAGACATGAACGTTTTCATATCTGAATGAAACCACATTGATTCTTAGGCATCACTAACATTGCCATAATCAATATTTCTGAAGAAACAATGGTTCACATCACATGTGGTCATGTGAACTTTACAATTTGGTTCCCTCTCACCGCTCACATCAACTTTGGTTCCAGGCAGCAGGCAGCCGCTTAATAAAAAAACTCTAAATTCCCACAGTTTAGCAGCAACCAGCAGACAGACCCAGTTAGAGAGCAGCTGGTGAACATTTAGCAGCTAAAGAGCTATCAGGAGCTGGTGGAGACCAAAAACAGAGCTAACAGAGAGAGAGCTTGTTTCTGCTGCCTCAAACTTAATGTAGGTTTTAGTTCTCAAAACAAACTGTACAATTTGAGGTCACAAGCTTCATACAAATAGAATCAGCTGCTCTATGTTCACCAGGTAGAAGCTAACTGTATCTGTCTGCTGAGCAGCTGAGCTCTGTGACAAGGGGAGCTGTAAAATTGTATGATCATTTTCTGTGGGTTTGTTCTACAAGTGACACCTTTTTGCACAATAAATAGCCATTTAATCCATTCTTGATATAGAAATATTTATTAGTGCTGTAATGGCTCCGTTTTACCAGGTTTGGACCCAAAAGCAGGCTGAGAGTGAATGTGAATGGGCCTGTATATATACTGCAAGGCTAATGGGAGTTCAGGTGATGAGGAATGGGCCTGTGTATATACTGCGAGGCTAATGGGAGTTCAGGTGATGAGGAATGGGCCTGTGTATATACTGCGAGGCTAATGGGAGTTCAGGTGATGAGGAATGGGCCTGTGTATATACTACGAGGCTAATGGGAGTTCAGGTGATGAGGAATGGGCCTGTGTATATACTGTGAGGCTAATGGGAGTTCAGGTGACGGGGAATGGGCCTGTGTATATACTGCGAGGCTAATGGGAGTTCAGGTGACGGGGAATGGGCCTGTGTATATACTGCGAGGCTAATGGGAGTTCAGGTGACGGGGAATGGGCCTGTGTATATACTGCGAGGCTAATGGGAGTTCAGGTGACGGGGAATGGGCCTGTGTATATACTGCGAGGCTAATGGTAGTTCAGGTGACGGGGAATGGGCCTGTGTATATACTGCGAGGCTAATGGGAGTTCAGGTGACGAGGAATGGGCCTGTGTATATACTGCAAAGGCTAATGGGAGTTCAGGTGATGGGGAATGGCGCTAACAAAGGGTTTACTACAGGATAGGACAGGATGGAGTGGCAGGATCCGTAATGACAGGAGAATTAGTATATTGCAATGGAAGAGAGCAGATAGGAAACGTGGAACTAGAATCAGGTTGACGTGACAGAATACCAAAAAGAAATCAAGATGGCAACAGCCAAAACGCCAAACTCGAGGCTTCAAAACTGTAGTCCACAAACCGATGGGAATGGCTACGTCCACTTCTTACTGTATATACAGTCTAAGGTCCCAGGAAGTAGCGAGGAACAGGAGTGCAACGCCATTTGGTGCTCCTCCTCATCCAGGTACGACAGCAGCAACAAGCACAAACCTGATGGGACGTTGGATTCTCTTTCTTGCTGTGGGAATAGAGGCGATTGGGAGCCATGGAGGGGAAGTAGGCTAGTAGAAGAGCTGGGAGATTGTTGTATGCATATTCAACCCACAGCAGTTGTTTGGACCACAAGTGCAGCTTTAAAGATCTCTTTTTAGACCATTTCCTTCTAAAAGTGTAATTAGCTACAGCAATTTGTTTACCTTTGATGGATTATAAAAAATACCATGATTGACACATGTTTGTTCTGCTTTGGCACACTTGACAAACATCATTCTTTATGTGTTCATGTACCATAACCCTACATTACAATTTCTTCAAACGAAACAGAACAAGGCAAATAACTGCAGTCGTATCAAGAAATGATTTGGGAATATTCTCCAGATAAGATTTGATTTAGAAGATTATAAAAATGATCAAAGGCAGAACATGAGTCTGGGATTCAATATGTAGCACAAACTGCAGTATATACTTATTCTACATTCTTATTCTACATCTGTCCCCTTTTTATTACTCCAATTTTCTATATGTTCATCTGGTAAATAGTGTAAACTGATGTAGTTCATATGAGGAGAGGACTTACAAGGGGAAAAAAGAATGAAAGGGCTTTTATCACTATCACAGGACTGCTTAAGTACAACGCTTAGACAAGATAATGATGACAATTAGTGGATATAGTCTTTTCAGGCAACACAAGTCTAAATGATTACAAATCTTCAATAGATTCACACTTAACACTTTAATTTCCACTCTGCTAGGTCTTGTGATCCCTGCTTGTCCCAGAGGAACACCCCACCACCCCCCAGCCCCAGCGGTCTGGTGACCCCACAGGGCAGGCCGGTGGTCCTTGGCCAGTGTTTGTGAAAGGGCCCCAAGCTGCCCTGTACCGTGGCAAATGAGGCGCGTGACTCATCAGACCAAACACGGGATTAGCTGGTAATGATCTGGCAAATGGTTTTGAAATAATAATTATCTGCCCCTGTGCTGGATCCACCCAAAGAGAGAAAAAGAGGGGAGAAAAAGAGGAAGACTATAAGAAATGGCAAGAGGAAGATAGTGGTATAGAATACAGCACTAGAGGAACCAACAAACATGACACTTTTAGATGCACTACTCACATTGCTGGCAGAGCATTTATTTTAAACTGACTTTAAAATACAGCCCTCTTTGTGCAATGTAACAGTAACAGAACACAAGTCTGAGTGGCTCATCTCATGTTGCCATGTTATGGAAGACAGCAAAACATCATCAAAAGCAACTAAACCAAGAAAAATGTTGTCAGCTGTTGATTCAGTGTTGTTGATCTTTGCTGCCATCTGCAGGAAGCTGCATAGAAGAACATGTCGCACTGCATGCTGTAGTTATGCTTCATGGGGACCTCACTGATCCTGTGGGGCTCTGGGTGATCGTAGGAAACAAGCAGAATATTACAACACAAATTATATTAAATTATAACACTAAAACAGATACAATGACCTATAAATAATAATAATTAAGAATGAAACAAAAACAGAGAAAGTTAGGAGCTGCCACAGGAGCCACATCAAATCAAATCACATCTATTTGTTGCATACAGTCATACACAGTACAACATGTAGTGAAATTATTTTGTGCCAGAGCTCCAGAAAGCAACTAACAAATAAAAAAATAGAATAGAATATTATTTGTATTTTTCAAAGATAAAACAATATAGCAGTAATTTTCAGAGACATGAAACATGGTGAAATGAACTATGAAACAGTTCCGGTAGAATTGATAAACTCCTATAAAAAACGGTCTCTATGTATAACTAGAATGGCGCTCGGAGAGCGCAGACCTCCCCCCTCCCCCTCTCTGTGTAGCTTGCGCCATCATCCACGTGTATTTTTTGTTTATGTTGAGATCAGCTGTACGTAGCGAGGCATCGTAAAACACTTCATTCAGACTGGACAAAAACAAAGTAAAACTCACCTAAACCGTCGTTGTTACTCTTTCAAACATTCACCAAGTGAGCTTTGGTCGAATTTAATGAGAAAAAAACGCAGAATCCACAGGTGTCCCCCCCTCCCTCCACCCCCTGCTCTTTCTCTGTCCCTCTCTCTGCAGGCAGAAGGAAAGAGGCAGGGTGACGCGTCATGAACGCGTCATCAGTTACACTGCGCATGTCCTAAAGCCTGTGGTGTTACAGGCTGTGCGGAGTTAATAAAATTAAATTCCCGAAGCCGGATCATGATCAGGATCGCCACCAAAATCGAATGGATTGTTCATTGTGCCACACCACACCCCTCCAAAAAATTTAATTCAAATCCATCACGGAGTTTTGGAGTAATCCTCCAAACGGACAAACCAACAAACAAACCAACGCCAGTGAAACCATAACCTCCTTCCTAGGCCTTCGGCCTTGGCAAAGGTAATAATAATGTCAAACCATTTAAATAAACTCATAAAGTCATGCTGGCCAATGTGAGCACAACGCTGTTTTTCGGAGTTTCCGACAAAATAATTAAAATGATTTTTAGGTGCAATATTATTTACCAACAATTACTGCTATAAATAAGAACAAATTAACATAATACAGTGTGTTGAGATGATAACATGTGAAGTTGCTCTGCTGTCCATAAAAGGGGATTCTGCCAAGGATGGATGAACTCTCATAGCTTACCAGAACCTCTTTGAGGCCAACTGCAGGTCTTTGTCTATGACACACAGCCTGCAGACCCTCTGACCTAATAATACCTGTCTGCTAATTTAGGAGTTCCCTGCTTGCATACACCAAAAGACCCTAACTCTCTTCAGCTTGACGGTTTCTCCACCTGTAGCATCCACCAGTGGGATCTCTGGTTGCTACGGGTGTTCGTTGCCAAGCCATGACAGGTATGCCAACCTTCTGGTCTTAAAGGTCACATATTATGCTCATTTCCAGGTTCATAGATGTATTTTAATGTTGCACTAGAACATGTTTACATGCTGCAATGTTCAAAAAACCCTTTATTCTTCTCATACTGCAGCCTGAGTCTGCCTGCCTCAGAGACTAATTCAGCCTCTGTCTGAAAACCACTGATTCACAGCCTGTCTCCTCCCACTCTGCTCTGATTGGTCAGCGTTTTCTGTCAATCAAACTTCCTCAACACCCTCCCCCTCCCTCCCGGAGAAGCTCTCTCTCTCTCTCTCTCTCTCTCTCTCTCTCTCTCTCTCTCTCTCTCTCGAGAGAGAGAGAGAGAGAGAGAGAGAGAGAGAGAGAGAGAGAGAGAGAGAGAGAGAGAGAGCGAGAGAGAGACGAGTGGAGAGATAGCAGCTAGAATAGAGCTTATAAACCACTTTAAAGTTTATAAACCAGAAACTTCACCCAGCGCACGTTACCGGAGGAATCTGATCAGAAATCGGCGACACATGATGAACATCTGCGGTCCAGATTCCAGGTTTTCCTGACGGTTTCTCTCAGGTAAATAATACTATTTATAGCTCTGTTAGTTAACTCAGTGTTTACCTCATGCATCAACTCTGTAAACCGTAAACATACACTCTGTTTTACGTCTGTCTTTACAGATCCATCTGTGAGAAATGACCGACAGAATCATCCCAGAGGAGAGCAGACAGCTGTGGGCAGATGGCTCTGTTTACATGGAGATACAAAGCTAACCCGTTAGCATGTAGCTAAATGCTAACGGGTTAGCTACATGCTACCGCTATGAGACGGTGTGTAAACACAGCGACCATCAGGGTGGAAAATAGAAGATGTGAAACAGTAGTCAGTTCATTATTTCTGCTAAAAGATAAATGTATGGAAGATCAGAGTAATGGTATATTATTTACAGTAGTAGCTGTCTCTGTGTTACCATGACTGCAGACCACCGGAGCTTAGCTTACCATAGTTTACCAGAGCTGAAAGACTTTCTCCTGTACCATGTCACATAACTAACTAACAGGTGAGATGATTACAAATGCTGTGAATAATTAATATTGTCATCTGTCAACTCAAATAAAGTTTGACTGTGAAACAGAAATGTGTTGTGTTGCTTACAAGTCACTATTTACTCCCTGTACTCTGCTACATGCATGACATCAAATATATATAATATATAAATATCATCTGTTTAAACAGTGTAATTACATAAAGCCTTTGTGAAAGAACATGTTATATTTAGATGATGGGAGTACATGAAGCCTGTTCTGCTGGTTCTTGCAGATTTTGCTCAAGTTAGGTTGAGGAGGAGAGACAGTGACGCGCTGTGGGGCGGGGTCAGCTACTGAAGGTTCTCTCTGGTTCGACCAGGAAACCCTTACATGGCTTGCATTTCTCTAATGACGTCAGAAGAGAAGGAAAAAAAGCGATTTTTTTTTCTGCACCCATTTCCGGACAAACGGAGGAGGAGAAAAAGAGAGAGGATGGTCTTTTATGATACTATGGTGGCCTGTAGACACACTGGGGACAGATATTGATGTTTAAAAGACATGGAAAAGTGCATTTTGCATAATAGGTGACCTTTAACTCCAAGCTGCTGCATCATGGTTTTTAACATGGTGGCCTACAATCGAATTCAATTTCTCCAGCCTTCACAAGAATTTATCAAAACTTCCTCAACAGGAGTTGGGAGGTTGAAGACGTTGCAGATAGAAACCTCACATTCACCCCCCTTCCAGGGTCCAAGGTTGTTGCCTATGAGGGCATTATAATCCCCCCAGCAGAGCTATGGAGGCCTCAAGTGGCACCATTTCCAAGACACCACCCAGAAACTCATAGAAGGCTGGAACTACTATAATAATAATAATAATAATAATAATAATACAAATAATAATAATAGTCATGTATTTAATACTCTTATCAACATGGGAGTGGACAAATATGCTGCTTTATGCAAATGTATGTATATATTTATTATTGTAAATCAATTAACAACACAAAACAATGACAGATATTGTCCAGAAACCCTCACAGGTACTACATTTAGCATAAACAATATGCTCATATCATAACATGGCAAACTGCAGCCCAACATGCAACAACAGCTGTCAGTGTGTCAGTGTGCTGACTTGACTATGACTTGCCCCAAACTGCATGTGATTATCATAAAGTGGGCATGTCTGTAAAGGGGAGACTCGTGGGTACCCATAGAACCCATTTACATTCACACATCTGGAGGTCAGAGGTCAAGGAACCCCTTTGAAAATGGACAAGACAGTTTTTCCTCGCCAAAATTTAGTGTAAGTTTGGAGCGTTATTTAACCTCCTTCATGACAAGCTAGTATGACATGGTTGGTACCGATGGATTCATCAGGTTTTCACCAGGCTTCACTCTAGCTTTAAAACTGAGCTGGTTACCAAAAAAAACGAGTTGTGTTAATGCGTTAAAGAAATTAGTGTCATTAAAACAAATTAGTGTTAACTTGTTATTATCGCGTTAACGTTGACAGCCCTAAATAATAACAATGATAATAATAATATATAATAATTATCCCAACTTGTGCTTTTCCTGTAATGACATATCAACATATCTGCCATGAAAAAAGTTCTAATTGATCCTTTCAGTTCATCAACATTAAGTCTTTCCTAGGTACCTTTATTTTGAAGTGAGAGAACTTGTTCTTGAATCCTCTTAGCAGATTAGCCTTTCCAGAGCAACCCCTTCAGTTGCCCGGATGAAAGTCTGAGCTACACTGTTGGTCTATTACATTAGATATTCAGGTAAATACCACAACAAGAAAGCTGTGTGAGATGTCTTCACAATGTCAGATGAAAACCAGAGAGATTCAGAAGAGGACGGCCATGATGATGATGATGATGATGACAGTGAGAGTGGATCGAGCAGAGGACGAAATGGTTCATCTTTCACCACTATGTTCAATAGTTTGATTTCAGGTGGGTTATTGGCATTCCAGTCAGTCAATTTAAATGAATTGCATGTTTTTAATTAATACTGATCATTTTGACTGTGCACCATGTTGTCTCAACCATGTTAGTGGGCCAGCATGCACACTAGTGGACTAGAGCCTGAGAGTAATGCAGCCGTTATTAATGTTATTACACCTGAGAGTAATTATTAATGTTATTACACCTGAGAGTAATTATTAATGCTATTTATTACACCTGAGAGTAATTATTAATGTTATTACACCTGAGAGTAATGCAGCTGTTATTAATGTTATTACACCTGAGAGTAATTATTAATGTTATTACACCTGAGAGTAATGCAGCTGTTATTAATGTTATTACACCTGAGAGTAATTATTAATGTTATTACACCTGAGAGTAATTATTAATGTTATTTATTACACCTGAGAGTAATTATTAATGTTATTACACCTGAGAGTAATTATTAATGTTATTACACCTGAGAGTAATGCAGCTGTTATTAATGTTATTACACCTGAGAGTAATGCAGCTGTTATTAATGTTATTACACCTGAGAGTAATGCAGCTGCTATTAATGTTATTACACCTGAGCTACTCGTGCTCTGGCATGTCAACATATCTGCCTAGTAAAAAAAGACCATATTCAGAAAGGAATATTATATTATTATATATTATTACTTTATTGTTCTGTAATGTATGACAGAAACAGTAGAGGGCAACGGAGGACCGTCGCAACTTGATGACAACTTTTGTTGACGTCGTCGTCCATTGTGCGACAACTAATGTAGTCCAGTGTAGTCAGTTCCATGTTCCATGGTGTAGTCGGGTCCATGGTGTAGTGAGGTCCATGTTGTAGTCGGGTTCATGGTGTAGTCGGTTCCATGGTGTAGTCGGTTACATGGTGTAGTCGGTTACATGGTGTAGTGAGGTCCAAGTTGTAGTCGGGTTCATGGTGTAGTCAGGTCCATGGTGTAGTCGGTTACATGGTGTAGTCAGGTCCATGGTGTAGTCGGTTACATGGTGTAGTCAGGTCCATGGTGTAGTCGGTTACATGGTGTAGTCGGTTCCATTGTATAATCGGTTCCATGGTTTAATCAGGTCCATGGTGTAGTGAGGTCCATGGTGTAGTCGGGTTCATGGTGTAATCAGGTCCATGGTGTAGTCGGTTCCATGGTTTAATCAGGTCCATGGTGTAGTCAGGTCCATGGTGTAGTCTTTCCATGGTGGCTCCGCCACTAGGGACAGCAGTCCGCTCGTCGTTCATCACTACGTAGAAAGCAACTCATGGATTTGCTTGTTAATTATTTGGTTTAAAACACGGAAAATATTAACATGAATCGACATGTAGTGTTACGATGTAAAATGAGCTGTCATAAGTTTGTAAGGTAGTCAGTCTTCTTAGCCTAGCCTAGCTTAGCCTAGCCTGTTAGCTCAGCAGCATTGCTTCACACAGTTTCATAAGAGATGTGTGACAACGAGAGAGAGCGAGAGGAAGTGTGACCAGTAAAGTGAACATCTAGCAGCCAGTTGGACTGAGCTGTGGTTCATGTGCTGTTGTGGTAAACTAGCGTTGGTTCAACAGGGTTTCTTGGGAACTGGGGCTGTCTCCGAAATATGTTGAACATCCCGAGCCAGTCGTTCCCTGCGCCATGCTCCCAGCAGCAGGTCGCTACGTCCGGCCAGTCCGGGAGGAACAAGGTAACTCTCTCACCAGAGCAGATGAAAAGCACTTCTCCTTTCTATAAACACTAACATGTTAGTAATACTCTGACGTTAATTTGTCTTCAATGAGTTCTCAACATGCCTTCACACATCTCCAGAACCGAATCAATCACCAGGTTCTCCTCTGCCCTTCATTCACTAGGTGGCTCTGAAGCCTGGACACAGTCTGATGGACTGGATCCGGTTTTCCAAGAGTGGCAAAGATCTGACAGGCCTCAGAGGGCGCCTGATTGAAGTTACCAAGGAAGAGCTGCAGAAACACAACAGAAGAGATGACTGCTGGACCTGCATACGAGGTCAGTGAGACATGGGACAGGGTCCGGTTCATACACATGAACGACTTAACCTGCATGGTAGCTGTAGTATTTAGCAAGTTGGAGAATACTTGATGTCAGCTTGATGATACTTAATCCCACTCTGTCTTGAGTATAGTGGAAGTTCGAGTCAGAAGGACACCCGATCTAGTGGTACTAATGTCCACTAGATCATAGAAGTGAACACTCACAGACTTAGATTAACATCCCTGTGTGTGACTGTAGGAGGGTAGAAGGGATCAAAATGCCTGATGAGCAAAGGTACAGCACTTTAAAAATAAAATCCTACCTGGAAGCAAACGCTTTCATTTGTTCAGTAAAAACTTAAGTTGTGAGACTTGTCTAAGTGTGGACACATTTTTGTATGATGGCTCTGAACTCCAGCAATTTATTATTGCACTTTCATAATGTTGGGAGACTTGCAAGAGACAGATGAAAATAAAGAAAAAGTATTTGTCCCTAATATGGGTCAAGCTTCAAAAGCACTGGATCTCACACTTCCCATAATGCAACTCACTAGCGTCTTTTGTTAGGATCATAATGCCTGTTCAAAGCCCATGTATTTTAAACTTCACACCTCCAATTTGCATGGCAAGCATTCTGTGATCCATTTCTCCAAGGGTTATTTTCTCAGACTGTGTAAAGCTCCTCCAGATCTACTGGAACCATGCAGTACATGCCCAAGCTGTTAACACCGCTGCTTCCTCTTCGGTTTGACAGATGAGACGACGAGCTGTTCCTTTCTTTTCGTCACACTTTCACTGTTTCACCTGTCCATATATGGAGTGAGGGTAGTGATTTTAGATTTTGAGGGGAGGGGGTAAGGACAGTGTGATTTACATATAATCTGGCATCTGCATACTAAGGAGAGAGCGTCACTGTTCCTGAACCCGCCGTCTGCTGTGAAGCTTCTGGCATGACCGCACACTTATGGCGATAGCTTCCAGGAGTTCACCTGGAACTCCCAAACCACATGGAAGTCTGTTTCTCTCTGCCGTTGCTATTTTACATTTGTGAAGGTTAGCCCCCCTTGGCCTCAGTCCCCTCCACTCCACACTAAAACGGTGACAGAGAATTGAAACTGAAAACCGCTGTTGCTGAATTGAAATTACTATGATTTTATTCTGATATTCTTTTGCATCCTGATGTGTTTTTCAGGGACAATCTTCTTGTTTTTTTCTTCATGTCTGTCTTTTACAATGAAAAGCACATTGTAAAAAAAATATATCTGAATAAAATTACATAATACGATTATAAAAAGAAAAATGAACAAGTGTTTTACATTCATTCTTCACTGTGTATTATTTTCAGTGGAGTTTTTTTTCAGTGGCCAATGCAACTTTTTCTAATACAAGTGTTTTAAAACTTTCAGATCAGGTTTTGCTTTAATGCAAAATCTTATTTTCAATGCAAAAAGCCCTAATGTAACTGTCCAGTCTGCATAGTCAGCAGGATCCTGAAAGGTGTTCTTGATCTGTTGGACAGTTGTAGTGAGATGGTTCCTTGTCATCCACTACACTGGTCTTCTGTTGTCCACCAGTTTGATGGCAGTTGCTGAGCTAACTAGCCTTATAACAACGTACCAAACTGCCGATTCCGATCCACCCGCGGTAGTATTATGACGATGTGATGGCCTGCTTTACTCGCATTGACACTGTTTTGTCCACAAGACAAGTCTTTAAAAGCAAATGTTTAAATGCTGTGGTAAATATTTATTTGATTGGCAAAAATGATTTCATTAATATTAGATATTTTTAATGTCGTCATTTGACATTAGTGGCTGTGCTGTTATCAGTTTGTGTCAGCATAGGGCACTGGAAGGTGATATACATAAAGCTCTTTTTTCTCTGTATGTCTTAAGGTATGGTTTACAATGTGACCCCCTACATGGACTACCACCCTGGTGGGGAAGAGGAGCTGATGAAGGCAGCTGGGATAGATGGCACTGACCTGTTTGACCAGGTATGGAGGGTCATCCTAAAGGTACAAATGGTACACTGTAAAGGTGCAGTCCTGTATTTCTAGGTATTAAAGTCACAATAAAATGACTTTTTCAACTTGATGGTAAAAACAGTCCAAGAGTTGATATTTTTTTTAAAACACTGTATATTATTTAGTACGTGTGGAGTGTATCTGTAGGTATAGTTTTAACAATGGGCAATGAATGGCCATATTCACAGTGGTCCACCAGTGTACAAGTGAAGAGACTGTAGTATCATGTCATACTGGCAGCTTCTCTGCTAATGCAGCTCTGCTCAACCATCCATTGTTAAAAATACACATTCAAAAGTTTCTGGAGTTCAGCGGGAGTAAAAACAAGCCCCAGGACCTTGGGAGGACTGGAACATATTTTGTCATGGCTGTTTTGGCTGCTTTGTGAGTGCAGCAGGTTTAATGTAGTTCTGTAAACTCTTAAAGTTGGTATAGGTAACTTGATGGGTTTCCATGTGTTGCTATGGTAACATGCGTGTGTTTGTGCATAGGTCCATCGCTGGGTGAACTATGAGTCTATGTTAAAAGAGTGCCTGGTGGGTAGGATGGCTACTACAGTTGTTAAAGGTAAAACACACACACACACACACACACACACACACACACACACACAGTATCTCTGCATCAGTGTGATCACATTCTGTGTCTAACTTGTGTGGTTGATCTGCAGCCTTACCTCAGTGTTAACCAGACTGTGACGCAGCACACAGTAGACAGCACTGGGGGCTGTACTGGACCTGAGTTGCAGAAGCAGCAGCTCAGTGTCCCATTCCCACTAATGCAATCACTGTAGGTTCTCTTTAACAAAACAAATGCATGGCCCATATTTGTCAAGTGTCTCAGAATACCTCCCAGGAATCACGCTGATAGTTAAACTAGGTCTAAAAACACTCTTGTCAAGGACTGAGAGTCATCTATGAAGCTCTCAGCAGGAGGAGGATGGCTCCTAGGAGAGACTGTAACATCACTGTTATACAACACTTTCAGCCACAAAGTAGAAATGATGATGACGTATTGTAGTTTTTTTCACTGTTGCAGTTCAAGGGATTAGACAATGGAAAAATTGTAAATGCCGAAAATATCCCCACTTATATACAGTACCATTATAAAGTCAAATAATACAAGTAACCGGGGATGCAAACAACCTACTTTTTGGTGAATGTCGCTTCTTTACATCAGTTTGGGTGACTTCACTGTCCAGATCTGAAGAGGTGTGAAGGTGTTGACGGATGAATCTCGTTAAGGATTCCTACAGTCCCTCCAGCAGGCTTACACGGTTGTTTACTCCAGTCTTACTGGACCGTGGCTGACGCTAGCAAACGCTAAGAGGTCTGTCTGTGAACACACCACTTGCCCCCTGTACTGTACATGCTGTTCAACAGACGGCTACTATTATATACATTTTTCATTCTAATTAAAATACTTTTGATTAGCAAGTTTTACGACCACTAGCCTCCGCTTCAAAACAATGCGTGCATGACAGCGAAATGCAGCATGCCCCCAGACCCCCCTAGCTGGCAGCTTTTTCCCACTGGCTGGCTACTCCAGGTGCTTGTGGAATTTCCTATTAATTTAATCTTACAGCACAGGCCTTCATCAATTTGGTTACATGATATTACGCTGTCGCCTTTTTTAAAATTTCACGTAGCTCTCTCTTTTCACCAAACATGTGTTTGCATCCCCGAGTAACTAATTTATGGTTCAGAACCTGAAGCTCTGCTGAGTAATTTCCAATATGAATCACTCTGAGAATTGTTAACAAGTGGATTTCCTACTTGCAGGTGCTTGATAAATATGGGCCCTGATGCTGCTTTGAAAATGTGCTATGAAGATATGCAAGATAAAAAGGGATTTAAAAAACAAACAAACTCAACTAACTGTTGTGTAGGATTGCTTATCTCAAGCAAGTGTCTGCAACTTGATTTTCATATAGTATTAAAAGGAGTGAAAAACCAGTGGCTGCCTGTCTATCTAAAGAATTCTGGTATGCCTCAGTAGTGCTTAGCATTCAATCTGTTTTTATTCTCAGCTATCATCTCTCCTCCACCATCAACTGGCTTCGCCCCACCTATGTCATTGGCTGCTCCCCCAGACAAAGACTCTCGTCCTCGGTATGAAAGAACATAGTACATCTAAAAGCGAATATAAAACAGACACGTTGAATTTTAAATAGTTTATACATACTCAATGACCTCGTTATTATCTGCTGTCTGTTGTTTGTGTAGGTACGACTGGTTCCAAACTGATGTGACTGTTCATCTGGTGATTTATGCTAAAAGGAAGGTAATCAACACTCATCGACAAACACACATTCATGAGGCATCAAATAAGTTCCTAAGCTCTGTTGGCATACAGTGGAAACTGCAGTTGAAGATGACATTAGGTGATGAGGTAGAGGGCCCTATCTTACACCGACGCAGAGTGGCGCGCAGCGTAACTGTCATTGCTAGTTTCAGACCAACGTGGCGACACTCAAAATGCTGCATGATGGATGCACTGGCACTACTAGGACTATATGGAAGAAAGGGAATAAGTGTTCAGGGACCACCTCGCTCACAAGCACCTTGATTTCTGTGTCAGAAAAATTTCTTCTTGGTAGTTGCCGTGATTCACCGTGAAGATCCACTGATCAACAGGCTCATTTCTATGCAGAAACATTCATGAGGTGTTTTGCATCGATTATATATGGTTGAATGTGGGCGTGTAGAGGGCGGGACATGAGGCTGGTCCACGTGCGCAATTTTGATTTGGGATTTATTAAAGGAAATTGCGCACTGACAGGCGTACGCACAATTTTATAAATCAGGACATTTTTGGCATACATTTCCTCGTTTGTATGTACACAAATATTTAGTGTGGATCCTCTGTAGTTATATAAATGAGGCCCCAGGCCTGCTCAGAGAGGGTTGTCACAAGTCAGTGTTTGGAGTTTCTGCTCCAAGACAGAGGCCAAGCACAACAAAAGAACCCAGAAATCGCTGTTCTCATGTTTCTCTATGAGGGCTAAATCACAAATCAGGTTCTATAAGCTTAATGAAAAGTATACAGTATAGGCCTTTTAATGACAGTTTGAAGAATAAAGCTATACTTTAATAAAAAGGAGGAAGTTACCACCTGGCCAGTGAAGAGGTGCCTGGATCAGTGGTTGAAGGTGACATATTTTTGCATATTGTTTTTTCTGTCAGATCCAGAGCTCAGGCTGTACCATTGTTGACCTCGAGGCGGGTGTTCTACGACTGGAAGTGCTGCTGGGGAAAATGTCCTACATGATACATTTACGTGAGTAATGATAGGGCTGTCTGCATTTTAATGTGCAATGTGCAACATAAGTGAGACGCACTGATGTCTAGCACACATCCAGTAGTTAACTCCTTCTTTCTCTTTTCTTTCTCCTGTAAAGCCCTTTGTAACTTCTGATTTTGAAAAGTGCTACACAGTACTGTATACTATATGTATACTATACTATACTATGTATATATACAGTACTACCTACTGGTTTAGAGGGTGGTCATCCAATAAAGTGAGATTAATAAGGTACAATGAAATTCCTAGAGCTGTCTGCAGACAGCCGAACCAGGACTGTACGTGTATAGAATGAAAATCAGTAGATGCAGACGGAGAATAATATAATATATTATATAATAAGAATAATATCACACTACCCCATATAAAGATCATTTCGGGGCACCTTTCGGGGTAGCTCCTTTGGTAGAGTGGGTGCCCCATGTACCTAGTCTGAGTCCTTACCACAGCAGCCCGGGTTTGAATCCGACCCGCGGCCCTTAGCTGCATATCTTGGCCTCTCTCTCGCTCCCCCTTTCATAACTATCTCTGTCATTATCTAATAAAGAAAAGGCAAAAAGCCCCAAAAATAATCTTCTATATACTGTATGTATATAAAAAGATAATTCCAGAGTTATGTGTCTGTTCTTCATCAGTGAACTCATGTTACCACCAGTCCTGGTTCCACATCTAAAAATGTGTTGTAACAGTGGCTTGTGGTCTTGATGTCTATACAACAGGTTTTTTTAAAGAGATGATAAACACATTTTTAGTTTTAACAGAGAACTAACTACGGTTGGGACAAACACAATTACACACGTAGGCAAATTTGTTGGTACCCTTCCGTTAAAGAAAGAAAAACCCACAATGGTCACTGAAATAACTTGAAACTGACAAAAGTAATAATAAATACAAATTTACTGAAAATTAACTAATGAAAATCAGTCATTGCTTTTGAATTATGGTTCAACAGAATCATTTTAAAAAACAAACTAATGAAACTGGCCTGGCCATATTTTGTTGCACAACCTTTTGAGGCAATCACTGCAATCAAGTGATTTCTGTAACTCTCAATGAGACTTCTGCACCTGTTGACAGGTATGTTGGCCCACTCCTCGTGAGCAAACTGCTCCAGCTGTCTCAGGTTTGAAGGGTGCCTTCTCCAGACTGCATGTTTCAGCTCCTTCCACAGATGTTCAATAGGATTTAGATCAGGGCTCATAGAAGGCCACTTCAGAATAGTCCAATATTTTGTTCTTAGCCATTCTTGGGTGTTTTTAGCTGTGTGTTTTGGGTCATTATCCTGTTTGAGGACCCATGACCTGCAACTGAGACCAAGCTTTCTGACACTGGGCAGCACATTTCGCTCCAGAATGCCTTGATAGTCTTGAGATTTCATTGTACCCTGCAAAGATTCAAGACACCCTGTGCCAGATGCAGCAAAGCAGCCCCAGAACATAACCGAGCCTCCTCCATGTTTCACATTAGGTACAGTGTTCTTTTCTTTGGATGCTTCATTTTTGCGTCTGTGAACATAGAGCTGATGTGACTTGCCAAAAAGCTCCAGTTTTGTCTCATCTGTCCAAAGGACATTCTCCCAGAAGCTTTGTGGCTTGTCAATATGCATTTTGGCAAATTCCAGTCTCACTTTTTTATGATTTGGTGTCCTCCTGGGTCGTCTTCCATTAAGTCCACTTTGGCTCAAACAGTGACGGATGGTGCGATCTGACACTGATGTACCTTGACCTTGGAGTTCACCTCTAATCTCTTTGGAAGTTGTTCTGGGCTCTTTGGTTACCATTCGTATTATCCGTCTCTTCAATTTGTCATCAATTTTCCTCTTGCGGCCACGTCCAGGGAGGTTGGCTACAGTCCCGTGGACCTTAAACTTCTGAATAATATGTGCAACTGTAGTCACAGGAACATCAAGCTGCTTGGAGATGGTCTTATAGCCTTTACCTTTAACATGAAGGTCTATAATGTTCTTTCTAATCTCCTGAGACAACTCTCTCCTTAGCTTTCTGTGGTCCATGTTCAGTGTGGTACACACCATGATACCAAACAGCACAGTGACTACTTTTCACCCTTTAAATAGGCAGACTGACTGATTACAAGTTTGAAGATACCTGTGATGCTATTTACAGGACACACCTTAGTTTAACATGTCGCTATGGTCACATTATTTTACATCTTTTCTAGGGGTACCATCATTTTTGTCCAGGTCAGTTTCATTAGTTTGTTTTTTAAAATGATTCTGTTGAACCATAATTCAAAAGCAATGACTGATTTTCATTAGTTAATTTTCAGTACATTTTTATTTATTATTACTTTTGTCAGTTTCAAGTTATTTCAGTGACCATTGTGGGTTTTTCTTTCTTTAACGGAAGGGTACCAACAATTTTGCCTACGTGTGTATGTGATATAACAGAGTCAAGGCACAAGTATTTGTGTTCCTGTTAGCAACTAGCATATTTCCTCAATTGATCAAAGTACTTGCATTGTTAGGGGAAGTTGTCAGTGCCTGTAATCATGTAGGAAATAGTTTTGGACGAAATCAACAAAGGTGAAAATGTGCACTAAGATCCTACACTGTGCTGAGTGACCAGAACATTAGAAGGAGTCCTGTAAGAAACACTACCATTGCAAAACGTATGGCTTTAAATAGTTATTAAACTGTGTCACAGTTTGTGGTGTGTATAACTTATAAACACCAATGTAGGGCAGTATAAGGATGCTTTCACACGCCATTGTCCGTTTGGCTTGTCCCAATCAGAGTGAAATTTATACTTTTAGTTCGGTTTCCATTTAGTCTGGTTCAGTTTCACAGTGCTCAAATTAAAGCAGACCAAATAAAACCATTCACTTGCTGAGGGGCGTGTACGAAGGAGCAGGTCCAAAGTTTTGTCGCTTTGACTCAGCACTGATCTACTGTACGCACAAATCCCTTCTTCTCCAGTTTATCACAAATTACTTCATCAACGTCACTATTTTTGTGGACTTTATGTCTCTTCGGCCTAGATGTCAAGAAAACATCGGACTTACAGGAACAGCGTGTAGCATTTAGGGGGATCTATTGGCCTGATAATAAGAACGGTTGTGTTTTCGTTACCTTAGAATGAGCCGTTTATATCTACAGAGGGAGCGAGTCGTCTCTCCACGGAGCCGGCCGCCATGTTTCTACAGTAGCCCTGAACGGACAAACCAAACTCTGGCTCTAGACAGGGACATTCACGTTCTCACGTTTTCACGTTGGCCACCGTAATTCTCCTACAGTACATGTTTGGCACACAAGAGAAGTTTCAGTTGGTTGCATCTCCAACTTCACCACTAGATACCGCCAGATCTCATGTTAAAGACAGGGTGGGCGATCTTGAGAAACTAGCAAGAGTACACTAGATTTTTAAAAATGATCCAACCTAAAAACCAGCCCAGTGTTGACAACTCATCTCCAATGAAAGCAGCTTCACTTGAATGTTGTTCAAAGTGTGCTATTAGACGGGGTGCTGACACTATAGCACAAACCATAACTTGTGTGCCAGCGTATGATCAGACATGGACACACTGTAAACAGTATTATGCTGATTTACACATGATTTTGGTTGTGAAATCAGTGCCATTTTCATGCTTTTTCAGGTCTTGCTGCAGAAGTTGAGGGAACCGTTGCTGGTAAGACAACATCTTGATTCAATTAAAGAAAAAATAGATATAGATAATATCTGCAAAATCTGTCTTATTGTCATGTTCTTATTCTTAAACTGTCATTTCTTCAACAGTCCATCCTGCCTTCTCAGTGGGAAAAATCCAGGTCAGCATACGCAAACAGGTTAAAGGAAAATGGACAAGTCTTGGTCAACCGCTGGAGTTTCACAATACATTTCTACGCAAAAAAGACAGAGGTGAGATCCAAGATCAGAGAAATCATTCCACTCTGTTCCACTTATTTATAGCCTATTATGTGAATGTTAATGACATGCTTTGTGTCACACCAATCAGTCACTGAGAGGTGCAGGAAATGAAACAGCAAAATTGCATTAAAAATAAAGTGTGGTATTAATGATGTCTGCATTTACAGCAAATACAGGCACATCTTTATGTTTGAAAGTTTACCAAACCACCATAAGCACAAGATCTTGTAGGCTCATCTCAATCAGATCCTCCACGTTTTGCATCTTTTCTTAAATCTTTCGTCAGATAACGTTGGACATTTGCTTGCTTATTAGGAACCCAAGGAAACGTTAACAATGTTACCTCCTGCTTACAGCTCTCTACTATCGGGATTGTGTGTTGGTGTCTAAGACTGAGGTGAACCATGACACCCATGTGTTCAGATTGCAACTTCCACGTGGGACTGTCATGCATGTGCCTGTTGGAAAACATGTCTACCTCAAAGCCCTCATTCAAGGTAAGGAACCAAGCAGACGGACTACACTGAACACAGTGAATGTTGTCCTCTATGATGTCGTTCACTTAACCTGCTGAAATAAACGTCTACATACAAGTAAGGAAAACGTGTATGCTGCTACCTTCAGTGGTGAGGGTGCAGCACACAGAACTCCAGTAAGGTATACTGAGTCGGTAGAGGAAGGCTATCTACCAAGGCTACCTGGTACGTTTGTGAACAAGCTTCCTCACTAGGGATGTCAGGGATACTCGCAGTACCGCAGGTGTCGGGGATCAGGGCTCGAGACTAACGGTGTCCCGTCGTCATGCGAACGGTAGAAGATGTCCCTGATAATGCATTATAATACATAATACAGTATGAACAGCAAATCTGTGTTGAAATCAGCAGGAGTAACGTTAGCTGTTAGCAGCCGGTGGGCAACAGCACAGTCCTGCTTGGCTAAATAAGGAGCTAATGTACGGAGGTTGCATTGAGTTTCTTTATGATGTGTTCATCTCTGTTCAATAAAAATGAGTATTGGACGAAGGTAATATTGTTTTATGAGATTAGAAACTTGAAGCGGATCATCAGGGATCAAAAAACAGTAAGCAAACGGTAACAAAGGAGTGTATGTTGAAATACAAGAGATTTATTGTTTGGTTTTTGTTGGTATATGGTATCGAATTGGGTATCGAGAGTCGTGGAATTTCACTGGTGACTTCTGTTCCGTCCCATAGCTGCTTCTTTCAACAGCCTGCTTTAAGCTCCATCTAGTTCCCGTATCTCTGGCATACTGTATATCTGCCTTCAAATCCGAGGCACTGAGTTTATCAGGCTTGATTCTTCACCACAGATGCCGGTTCAGAATATGGAACTATTTTCCTTTATTAATCATAGAGTACGTGCTTCACGTTCCCTGGGCTTGATGATATGAGCTTCACTGGAAGCACAGTCCAACCTCTGACCACCACATCAACCTACCTCTGAACTACTCACTGTTTACAGAAACATTTACATTATGTTAACATAAGATTATTCTACTGTTTGTTTCCAGTCAATATACTGACAGAATTCTCATGTAGAGATACTGTAGTTCACATTTATTTCAATTTCATTTGACCGCTCTCTTTTTTAGACGGGTAGGGATGGGGGACAGGGGATGTCCAGGGGAGATAAAAAGTCATCGGTATATGCCACATACTAAGTTTGAATCATTTCATTCTGTCTGAATTATAGTTTGTATCTCTGTTAAAGTTGTTATTATTGAAGGACAGAAGAAAAACATCAATATAACAGGTGATTCCAAACTTTTGAATGGTGTTGTATGTATTATGATGTCCATTAGGTGGCACCAAACAGCATAAAGCAAGTCTTTAATGTCACAGAGAGTACAGTAGGCAGAGGAGTATTACTCTATACAGATGTTAAATGCCACATCAGTACAGATGCACAGAGGAGGTCTGAAGCTGCTCTGAAGGAACAGAGTGGACTTAACTAGATACTTCAGGTGATTCTAAGAAGTTTAATTTCATTCTTATTTGTGTCCATATCCAGACACAGAGGTAGTGAGGCCATACACTCCAGTAGATGAGAACCTGGCAGCAGCCTCCCACCACTCCTCACAGGAATCCGACCTCTACCTCATGATCAAAGTCTACCCTGACGGAGTGTTCACCCCACATCTCAACAGCCTGCACATCGGTGAGTCCCAGCCAGTGGGAGGGGAGAGAGGGGTGTGTTATTGGTAGCTTTCATTAGGTACAGTAAGGCAGCATTACGCAGTCAGTGTCTGAGACTCCCCTCCAGCTGCATTCTGGGAGTGAAGCTGACACTATGCTTCTTGTCTTGTGCTTGTCGGATAGCTTTGAATAGCCCCCCCACATTTCCACTGAGGGCTTAAGGGAGGTTGTGTCCAACTATTTCTGTAACTTTCCGAATCAGACAATATAACCAAAGCTGTAGGCCTGTTTGTATTATTAATATGGCTGTCTTTAATTTTAATTTTGTTTCCGTAGTAGAACTCGTTCCATTAGTTTCAAAAGGGCGAAACCTTTGGCCCTACTTTAGTGGAGGTCAAGCAGTGAGCGTGGGGATGTGAGGCATGCTCACTTTTGCCTTGTTTTCCATTAGCACTATCCTGGAGATGTTACCTAATACTGTACTTATGTACCTTCATATGCTCTCCATCAGGAGCTTTTGTGGGCCAGTTTTAGGAGTTAAGTGGAAATGGACTTTTCTCTCTGATGTCATGTCTAAACTGTATGCACTGTAACTCATATAAAGTGTTTTATTTGTTTCTTTATTCATATTAACATCACTGTTCCTCTGGATGTTTTTAGTCTGTGAGCACGGTGTGATCCATTGTATTAATTGTATAATTACTCTCTAGGTGACTGTATATCTGTTAGCGGTCCAGAGGGTACCTTCAGTCTCCGCCCCCTTCGTGATGTCACATATCTCTACCTATTAGCAGCAGGCACAGGGTTCACACCCATGGCTCGCCTCATCCAACTGGCCCTACAGGACGTTGACATCATCAGGTGGGAGCTATCAGGAGACACAACACTTATTAGTAGCCTGGGGCCCGGCCAGAGAGGCCCCGGAGAGTTTAAAAAAAAAAAAAAATCTAATTTCATCTTTATATTTTATTATATCTTTATTGTTATCTGTTTATGTATTGATTTTTTTTTATTCTCGTACACTGTATTTCCCCTATACACACCTAAGACCCTTTCAGACATGTACCCATTAATGTTGACTTAAAAACTTCAACTTTATTTTAATCATCACATACATACATACATGAAATCTGACCTCAACATAGACCTGTCTTTTTAAGGGGGGTCCAGGGGGTCTTTAGGGGGAGATAGCAGGTCAACAGTAGATGTCACAGAAGTGGTGTAATTAATTTATTCATTAATTTATTAATTAAAATAAATTGTAAAAGTGAGTAAGAGCATAGAACATTATGATAGAAGTATATGATGGTCATGCTCCATGCTCTATTATGTCTCATAAGTTGTTGCAGCAATTTCTAATCCCTCCAAATACCACATTAAGACACCAAGACTTTGAGGAACACCATAGAAAAAGCCATGCTGTGATTTGGGATCAAAAACTTTTGACATTTGGAAATTTCTATAAGAATTGCATTTTTCTGTGATTGGATGGCGAGCTCAGAAACCCCCTTATTGTCAATCTAGCTAGGAAAGCCATCCGTCCTCTGAATGCTCTAGGTCTCTAGTCTGATCCATCCATTCTCTGAATGCTTTAGGTCTCTAGTTTGATCCATCCATTCTCTGAATGCTCTAGGTCTCTAGTTTGAT
Source organism: Sebastes fasciatus (assembly GCF_043250625.1). Lineage (NCBI taxonomy): Eukaryota > Metazoa > Chordata > Actinopteri > Perciformes > Sebastidae > Sebastes > Sebastes fasciatus. Next base: position 33,955,751 of record NC_133806.1, on the reverse strand, counting down.
CCATCCATCCTCTGAATGCTCTAGGTCTCTAGTTTGATCCATCCATCCTCTGAATGCTCTAGATCTGTAGTTTGATCCATCCATTCTCTGAATGCTCTAGGTCTCTAGTCTGATCCATCCATCCTCTGAATGCTCTAGGTCTCTAGTTTGATCCATCCATCCTCTGAATGCTCTAGGTCTCTAGTTTGATCCATCCATTCTCTGAATGCTCTAGGTCTCTAGTTTGATCCATCCATCCTCTGAATGCTCTAGGTCTCTAGTTTGTGGCTGTAACGTTTCATGAGGCTGTGATTATCCTAGAGGTCACCACAGGTCATTTTATACAGGGAGGTCAATGAAATGTCTCCTATGGGGACTAACATCATCACACATGAATACAGTTGGTCTCATTGGATCCATCAGAGTCTCAGCTTTACAGTGAGACCTAATTTATGGAATTCAACACTGTTTAGGGACCCCAGGATGCAGAAATAGGAGACAATAACACATTTATACTGCATGTGATTATCATAAAGTGGGCATGTCTGTAAAGGGGAGACTCGTGGGTACCCATAGAACCCATTTACATTCACATATCTGGAGGTCAAAAGTCAAGGGACCCCTTTGAAAATGGACATGACAGTTTTTCCTCACCAAAATATAGCCTAACTTTGGAGCGTTATTTAGCCTCCTTCACGACAAGCTAGTATGACATGGTTGGTCCCGATGGATTCTTTAGTTTTTTCTAGTTTCATATGATACCAGTATCTTCACTCTAGCTGTAAGACTGAGCCTGCTACGTCCTCTTAAATAGAGCAGATTGGGTCTGGATCACCGGCTATCCTGCAGCTCTCAGAGGGTTAACCATCCTAAGCATTTAGGAGCAGTGGGCTGCTTCATCTGATGCTGTTGGTCTCATGTCTGAATAAGCACCCTGGGCACTTCTACATAAAGGTCACAATGGGTCGTACCTGGTAACATAGGCCTATCTGTATCAGACCACAGCATTACAAGGGTGAACATGCAGAGAGAGAGAGAGAAAGGTGCTTCTAAGATCACTGTAATAACTTTAATATCTCAGTCTTCAACTACTGAAGCAAAGATGTATCAGTGGATTCACTGTGACAAGCGAGGGGAGTGGCACTCAGGCTAGTCATTCATTAAGGCTTCAGCAGCAAAATAAGTTTTAAATTCCACAGTGATGCAGCCTGAGAGAGAATGATATCATCATCAGAGCATTTTAATTCTCTCTCTCTCCCATGTGTGCACACCATGTACCAAATATCACACAGCATGGTCTCTTACCCTAAATGTCCTGTGTGAATAAGGAGCATTAAAATGCCCTTTAAACCAACTTTAAACCGGTATCTCTTGTTAACTTCCGAACATTGATCCATTTTTGGTCCGGAGAAAACAGGCACAGGGTTTTACTGTTTGTTGTGTCGCTGGTTATAAATCTAAGACATGTTTGTGTTTCCTCAGAAAAACCAAGCTGCTCTTCTTTAACCGACGAGAGGAGGACATTCTGTGGCGCTGTGACCTGGATGAACTGGCTGCTAATAGTGAGAGGTACTGCAGCTGTGTGTTTAATAGAGGGGGGGGGTTGAAGTCACGGTTTGGTACATTTTCTTTTACAATAGAGAAAACAAAAAAATGCAGAAAATAAACTTTCTTTTTCATTTATTTTGAAAATTCTAAACATTCAACAGTTGCTCATTGGCCATAATTCTTACTTTAACAGCTCAGGCTCTCAAATACTGATATATTGTCAATAAACAAATAATAAATAACAAATAGATGACTTAAATATTAGTCATGTAAATGTAACCCAGGATCAATAAGTATTTGTGATTGTGTAATGCTCCATCATAACTGACCTAGTTTTTGCTGGTTCATACAGGGCAGACACAACGCACTGACTGAAACACACTTTGACCACATGCTTTGATTCTGTGAATTCTATGCGCTCGCATATGCACGCTCGCATAGAACCCTGGCTCTGGGGAGGAGGTGGGAGGCACAATAGTAGGTCTTCAAAGTAGAATGACAGAATTTCAGACATTTAGGGCGTTTTCACATTAGGTACTATTGCCCAGGTTTCCTGGATAGAAACAAAATAAAACTCACCAAACTGCTGTTAGTCTTTCCAACAATCACCAACTCTGGTTTGGTTGAAATAAACTCTGATTTCACCGAGTTTGATGTGAAAATAGGACGACTCCACACGTTGTCTCCCCCCCCACCCCGTCTCTCTCTCTCTCTGCCCGCTGAGCAGCTGAGCAGCTGAGCAGCTGAGCGTCTCTCGTTCTTCGCAGACAGACCATTAAATCAGCTAAATAAAATAAGAAACCTCACTCAACCCCATCGCCTACTGTTTATATTTGAAGGAACCTCTCGCCGGCCTTCCTGCTGTATCATCCACGGCTGTACAGTTCAGAGGATGAGATCAGTGCATGCTGCTGCAGATACAGACGTACTGTAGATATGAAACAGTTTTATATGTGTACAGATTTTGGAGGAGACTGGCGGCTTTGAATAAAGCCTGCCCTTTCACAACTACTCGCTGACTGCTCACGTTACTCTCGTTACTCTCGTTACTCACGTTACTCGCGTAACTCGCGTTACTCGCGTTACTCACGTTACTCGCGTTAAATACCGGTCTACTTCCGTGTTTTGGTACGGTTGGCTTTCACACCTGATGCGAGCCGTCCCCGAGTTCACATGATCCGTACTCCAGACCGCCTTTACAAGTGGACCCGGGTACGGATCGACGAACCGTGCCCGAGTACGGTACGGAGCATTCACACTAATCAATCGAACTGGACTTTGGGGACAAGTGTACTCGGATCTGGGCCCGGGTCCCTGATATTAAAGCAGCCTTAAAGAACAACATCAAGGGACTGATTAGTGGGGAGGAAAGCGAGCAGTAGGATCATTAGTCAGATATGGTGACGTCAGAATTGTGAATGTGGAGACTTTGATGGCGTTACGTACAACATAACAATGAGAAGAAATAGCAGAAATTCACCCCACCGGGGAGAAAAACAGATCTTGACTATCGAACTACCACAAAGCTTCATTGTACAGTTTATGTTTAGTATGCTGAATACATCAGACGAGGTTATGTCGAAGGATCTGAAGATAAAAAAAGAACATGAAAATGTGACTTTCTGCAGCCTTTTTACAGAAGACATAATGAGATGTGTGTGAAGGGGTTAATGTGACAAACTGAGGCACACGTTGAGTTGCAGTGTGAATGCACGCTGTGCTTTTAGGCTCCACACATCCACATGTGTATTAAGGCAGAAGTGTGAAATGCAGATGATTTCCAGCTTTCAAGATTCTTCTCCTACATCTGGACCTCAGTGTGTTTGTACAGGTGTTTGTACATGTTCAGAATGTGTGTGTGTGTGTGTGTGTGTGTGTTGTCAGCTTTCAGGTGGAGTATGTTCTCTCCGATCCCGGTGAAAGCTGGACCGGTAGGAAGGGTCGGGTGGACGAGTCCATGCTCCAGGATGTCCTCAACAGGCCAGATGGGTCCAAATGCTATGTGTGTGTGTGCGGCCCCACCGCCTTTACAGAGCTAACAACAGGGTGTGTAATATGACCTTTATTATTTAACCTTGACCTCACTGTCTTAAAGGTCATTTCCATTATCAGTTCTGATAGCATTGTACTGGCCAAAGTAATTGCTGAGATTTGGGAGCATGTTGACATCACTACAACAAAGTCAGGTAACTGGTAACTGGTGTGGGGGGGCTGCTGACAGTTCACCATACATTCAGAAAGGGCCTGCCTGCTTCAACCTTAGTGCTGGTGAGGTATTCATAGATGAGAACTGTCATCCATAATATTTCCAAATCAGAAATTTGCCGTTAAATGGTTGTGATGATTATATTGAGAGACTCAGACATTCGTGAGGCAGTCATAGATACAGGCCTTTCACAACACATGAAACATTCATTCAGTCATTTTAAACACTAGAGCTCAGAGTGCAGTGACAGTCTGGTTTTTGTCTTGTACTCAGCCGTTTCTGTCCTTGTCCTCCTGTCCTGTCTGTTCGTCTCTCAGGTTGTTGAAGCAGCAGGGCTTCAGTGAGGAGGAGCTCCACGCCTTCCAGGGCTGATGAGCTCTGCCTCCACCCACAAAGACTGAGTGCCTGAGTGAGAGAGAGACCTTTGATTTTAATTTATAAACTTGTGTTTGTGAGAGATGAATGGAACATTGTATTTCTATGCACCGAGGACCTGATGATGCTGCCCCCCCCCCCCCTCCCCGGCTTTGATGGTCTGTAAAGACAATCACACAATCCCAGTGCAGTAAGATTTTTCTGATTGTGGACGGTTTGGTCAGTGTCTGAAATAAAGTTCATTGAAACATTGTAAAGGTTTGTAAAATAAAAGCAGTAAAATATGCTGAGGCATAGAGAAATTAATGACATGTAAACTGATGGAGTATATGCAATATTAAAAATAGAATGAACATGAGCTGTGAAGTGTGTAGCAGGGGATCTTCTGAAGATATTTGTTGTTCCAGTTCCATGGATGCAGTTGCAGGAGAGTTCAGACCACTGCAGTGAAATAAAATGTATTATGGTGACATTTTTAAAGGTTAGTCTTCCATTCATTAAGACTGGGGCAACTCTCAATATTACTTCTGATTGGAGTCTTAAAGGTCCAGTGAGGTGAGGAGGTTGCACTCAGCTGAAGCCTCTCCGGTGTGCCCAGCGTGTTGGAGAGCTATGGTGGCCCACGTGAGAACATGAATGTCTCTATCTAGAGTCATCTGGAGCAGAACCAGTGTGTGTGTGTGTGTACGTGGGAAGTGAGTGGCGAAAAGTTAACAGAGTTTGGTTTGTCCGTTCTGGGCTACTGTAGAAACATGGAGGAGCAACATAAACGACTCCATGGAGAGGACCTGCTCCCTGTGGAGATATAAAGGGCTCATTCTAAGGAAACAAAAACACAATCTTATCAGACTATTATATACACTAAAGAAAACATACTTATTAATATTATATTCCATGTCTGCCAATAGATCCTCCTGATGGTTACACACTGGTCCTTTAACTCACCCAGGTTTATTATGTATAAATATAATTATATTATTTTGAGTCATGAAGTTGACCTTCATACAAAGAGTTGATTTGTTTGACCTCTTTAAAGAGGGAAACCTGCTTCTGCTGCCTTCTATATATTGAACCGTGTCACTCAGATGGTGATTTTATTCAAATCTCATTAGGACTCAACCTGACAGCATTTATAGTCTACATTTAAAGTAACTGATCTTAAAGCTTTCAGAAAATGAACAGTAGTAATACTGACATAGTCCTAATAAATCCAGACGTTTAAACTGACCAGTCTAAAGCTGACTGTCAGTAAGTGCTTCATCTTAAAGAATAATGAACTTATTGCTGTGTGTCACAATCAGATCAGTTTCTATTGGCCCAAAGCTAACATGGGTGGGAGTAATGGACACAATGTGTTTGTTTTATTGGTGCAAATGATCCCCATCTGTAGATTTGCACTTTTTAATGACGACACAATTTTATAATTTATAGGAAATTATTTTGCAGACCCCCTGACAGAGAGCCACGGACCCCACTTTGAGAATCACTGCTGTAGACAATGAGACATTTTTCATAGTTTGCAATCACACACACTGATGTAACAGTCTAGTTGTCAGGGGGCAGGTTGCTGCGTTGACATGGCGATGCGGAGGGGTGCACCCTGACATGTATATAGTAGGGCTGTCAATCGATTAAAATATTTAATCACAATTAATTGCATGATTGTCCGTAGTTAATCACGATTAATTTATTTTTCATCGGTTCAAAATGTACCTTAAAGGGAGATTTGTCAAGTATTTAATACTATTACATATTTAATACTTGTTGGAAATCAATGAACAACACAAAACAATGACAGATATTGATCCAGAAACCCTCACAGGTACTGCATTTAGTATAAAACAATATGCTCCAATCATAACATGGCAAACTGCAGCCCAACAGGCAACAACAGCTGTCAGTGTGTCAGTGTGCTGACTTGACTATGACTTGCCCCAAACTTTACGTTCTTTAAAGGGACTGTTTGTAACTTCTTACATGTATAAATCACCCGGGTCGGTGTCCCATGCGCGCTAGCGTGTGGCTACGCTGTTCAGACTCAGACTCCAACACAAACTACAGTGAAGCACCAAAACCTCTTGGTTGTATCTAGGGAAGCCCGTCTGTTAAACAGTTTTGGCCGCGGTCGGAGGACGTGAGGAGACCGTAGCTTTGGTCTCCAGGATTGGAGTCTCTGCTGTACTCTGCTCCTCTGCCTGCCTGCCTTGACTCACACAACGCGCGCGTTCTCGCTATTTCGCTCCACTCTCACGTGCATGTGCGCACACTCCACACTGCAGAATAGTTAGTTTAGTTCTGAGAATATCTAGTGAATGTTCAGTGGACGTTTGTGCAGAAATAACTGCTGCAGCTCCTCCAGACCATCAAAGGTTTCCCGTGTCTTGTGAAGTGACGGGGCTCCACAGAGAGAAACGTTATCGTCTCCGACCGGGTGCCGGAGGGAGACACCGGCACCCATAACGTTTCTCTGGGGCTGAAGCAGGATTCATGGAGAGACCTTCGTCTGGTCAGCTAACATTACTGCCAAGCAGTTGAAATATAGAGTGATATTGTGGTTTTAGCTGACGTGTGTCGCCTCACTGTTTTGAGCGATGCTCGTTCATGTCTATGTAGAGCGAGCAAGCGCGAGCCCGACTCTGACTTTCGTTGACTTAACAGCCACAGGTGTCGCTGTTAACAAGCATTTCTGATTCTTACAAACAGTCCCTTTAAGTTTTTATATTTCTGTCAACTTTCACTTTTATTCCACTACATTTCGAATATAAAATGAGTACTTTTACTCCAACACATTTCCCTTAAGCATATTCGTTACTATTGCAAGCAAGCAGGTTAGCTGAATCAGTGGTCCTATCCTGCAAGTTACATCATTCACGTGATGGGCAACAACTGAAAACAAAGTGCTCTCAAAGTCGTAGTTAAAGCTTCAGTAGTCAGTATATTTTTGGCATCATTGGGCAAAAATTCCATAATAACCTTTCAGCATATTGTAATTCAAGTGTTCTGAGAGAAAACTAGACTTCTGCTCCTCCTCATGACTCTGTTTTCAGGCTTTAGAACATCTAGCCCGAGACAGGTCATTTCATTGAGAGAGCGTTCCTATTGGCTGTGCTCCGGTCATGTAACAGGACCTTGGCGTTCCTTCAACCCATCTCAACAGATCTCAACATGGCTGCCGGGTCACAAACGTTCTCATTTTACAGCTAAACTGTGCACTACAAGATGATTCTGAAAACATCTGAGGAGAGAAATAGGCATTAACGTAACAGAATATTGATTCATATTTGATCAGCGCTGCCTAGTTTGACCGTTTGATCAGAGTTGGTGAGTGATTGACAGCCGGCTCTCATAGACGGCAGCTGGACAGCAGACCTCAGATCAGCTCTTACTGCTTGTTTTCCTCTGGTCTGAAATCTTACAGATGCCGTTAGGAGCACTAGAGGACACCAGAGGTCACAGAGGAACATGATTTTTTTCAGGTTACCTGTTTCATGTACTACTGTCAGGATATAGTGTAGTGATGTTACGTGCTGTGCCGAGGCTTCGGAACGTGTGTCGAGTAATCCAGGAAGTTTCCTGCGATGCGAGTATCGAGGCTTTTATTGTTTTAGACCAATGACGTCATTGATGACGTCCGAAGCCTCGCTGCCCGGCCGTACCGCTGACTGGTTCATGAAGTGGTTCAGATCTTCACTGGTTCAACCAATGCCACTTTCCAGAAGTGACACAGAACATTAATATTACCCCTCCTGCAATTATTATATTATATTACACTACACTACAATACAATTATTGACCAAAGGATTGGTTTACACACATAAGATGCATTACTCACAAAACAATTAGTTTATTATAAATGTATCTTATATACTCATAATATACTTACTAAATAGACATTTTATTATATATGATATATCTATAAATTGATTACATGGTAATAGATTTTTTTTCATTGTTTATAGTCATTCCCAACAGCCTTTACTGGCGCAAAATACAGTATATCACAGATCTGTGGTCGCAGTAGACCACAACCAGCACTGCTCCCAGTAGAGCACTTACACTTACACACCAAAAACTGACAAACTGACAATAACCTGATATTTTCAGGTGGATTTTCATTTAATTCTCACTGTGAAATATCATTTTCCACTTGTGCAATTTTGTTAATATTCAGTTTATTGTCAATACTGTATATACTGCTCCTATTTTTATACTTCCTATCTTTATGCTTGGTTCATATTTTGTTACACTTTGTTTAGCTCTTTTTTACTGTGTTAGCTGATGCATCTTGTTTTTTTGCACTATCCCCTTTGCTGCTGTACACTGCAAATGTCCCCACTGCAGGACTAATAAAGGAATATCTTATCTTATCTTATCTTATCACATGGTTAAGATCATATCTGCCTGTTTTACACTCTTTGACCACCAGGTGGTTTCGTGAGCACATGAAACCTCGAGCAATGAAGCCTTTTCCTAACCAATTTGCTGGAAAGCTTCAAAGCTTCATGAGGCTTCATCTCGCCATCACAAATATAGTGACCGTTTTATAAAAATAACTTTTTTTAATCATATCTGCTCCAATCTGGCCTACTTCAGCTTTAAGTGTCTTCCTTTGTCTCTGGAAGCTTTAGAACCATCTGTATGTTATTAATCTGGGCTCTGGTGGTGGTCAGTTGATCTTAAAGAACATGTTGTCCACCATCACAATAGCATGCTGATGGGAACTCAAGGGAGCCACACACTCTTTTATTCATCCACAAACCCCTCTCCCATTGGTTAGCACTTCTTATGACGCATTTCTTTCTAGCCAATCAGGTTGGTTTTGTGACCCGGGTTGGTGTTGCCGGGAACTGCCAGACACTCAAACCAGCAGACCAGCAGACCACCAAACCACCAAACCAGAGAAGGAGGAGGACGGTTCAACCATCAACCAGCAGACCACCAGACCAGAGGAGGAGGAGGACGGTTGAACCATCAATCAGCAGACCAGCAGACCACCAGACCAGAGGAGGAGGAGGACGGTTCAACCATCAACCAGTGGACCGCCATGGATGTGAGTTGTGTCAGTGTAAGGCTGATACATGGACGCTAGTGACGGTGTGTTGGTGTATTGGGTATTCCGCATGCAGTGGGAAAAGGTTCGCTTACTTTTTTATCCAGCTAACGTTACTAGCTAAGGAGATCAACTACTTAGCTAAGGTTACTGTTAGCTAAGTAGTAGTAGTAGTAGTAACACCGGCCTATAGGCAATACTTTCTTCAAAATAAAAGTGGGCGCTCACTTTACTAATGGTTACTGTCATCTATGCTTCACCAAGTGACCTACTGACATGAACTGGGTGGGGAGTACTTTGATGCACCGAATATAAATGTCTGGGTACATAAAACAAGTTATATCTATGCTATGGTAGGACTTTATTTTGACAGTTTGTACCGGAAGTTGTATTGGTTCATTCTATCTCCATGGCGCCGTGCTGTCAACGTCCCAACGTCTCTTCTTCATGTGTTTGAAAACACCAACCTGTTTTATAGTAGAGGTAGGCTGTTTTCGAAACCGCATACTATACTAGTAGTACGTACTGATTTGGCCAAAATGTAGTATGTAGTATGCAGTATGCGAACAAAAGCAAAATCTCCAGTATGCCAGAAATACCCGGATGACGTACTGATTTGGAAAAATTCTCCAGTATGCATCGGACCAGTCTATCTCGCCTACTGTATCCCACAATGCAAAGCGCCGGAACAGCACAGGCTACGGGTATAAAAACAAGCAGCCAAAAGCTGCTCTTTTTTTACGTTTTCTGTAGCCATTTCAACACTAAATTCACTTCTGAAAGTTTTTGAGGCGAGAAATCAACTGTAGATTATTAATATCGGCAGTTTTACGAAGTTAGATGGCGAATCGAACATTTGTTCCACCGTTGTCGGAGTTTAGAAGCTCCACAGAATACCGTGACAGCCAGCGAGCGCCTGCCCGGGTCGCTGCCAGCAAGCCGGGTAGTCACGCTCAGAGACCGCTATGAGCTGCTGGAGCTCTCTAGAGACCGGTCTGTAGACGAGAGGCTTTGATTTCCTTGTTGACGGATAGTTTGTTTAAATATCACAACACAGATGTCATTATAAATTAACAGGAACCTGTGTTTATTTGCCTTTTTTCGAGTTAAAAAGCTCCACAATCACCCGCGGGCGTAGCTCGCTGGAGAGCCGGCCAGTGACGCTCACAGAGCGGCTGCAGAGCAGCAGAGTGGCGAGGGAAGATGAGAGGAGAGGAAGAGGAGAGAGAAGAGGAGAGGGAAAGAGCAGCTTCTGACGGGGCAGAGAGGTTCCTGATGAGACAACATGACACTTTTTTAACATTTCTCTAATATCTGGAGGGAGATCAGTCCATTTGCTGTAACTGAAAAAGCAGTTTGAGTAAAGTAAACGTTGTGGATGAATGTTTTATATTTCCCGTCTCTCCTCGTTGATGATCCTGTTTGTCGGACTTCTTTATGAGCTGTCAGAATAAATAGTTTAAACCTGCAGTATCTTATAAAGTAAACACGCACAACATAAACAACAAAATCAAAGTTGTATTTTTTGATAATATTGTAATAGTGGTACAAGTTAGTTTTTTTGTCCTGTGCTTTAAGAGCTGGTTTGAAGGCTTAAGCCTCGTCTAGCATACTGCTAAATACATCACTTTAACTGTCACATACTGCATACTACTGAGGAACGCAGTATACAGTATATACTGTATACTGCGCTCCTCAGTAGTATGCAGTATGCGGTTTCGAAAACAGCCGTGGAGATGTTGTGGTGCTCTGTCTTCCGCTTTATTCATGGTGAGGTTAATAGGAAAGATTCGGCATGAGATGTTTCAGCGAGCAGCATTTTATTTCCGTCTAATGTCACCTTTTGATGAGTGCTTTACAGGAACTGACTCCTGGAAGAACTTGTGATCAAAACGAGGTCTCCTTTGTGTTCATGTTTTTTAACTAAAGAAATGAGAACTTGAAGGATTCCATAATAGTTCCTGTCATTTACAATCAAACATCCCGTCCACTAGACATGTCTTATCCAACTAAAGACAATTCTGTCAGTCGTAAAGTCTATTTTGTAGAACGTATTTAGAAATATTTGAGTGATATTTTTTCTGTGAAGAAACATAGTAGATATAGATATAATCACCAAGGAGGGAAGGTGTTCAATATTTAATTAAACTCAAATATATCAGTCATTTACCCCAAATGAATCGCTGCAGCAAATATGCCTACTGGTTATCTGTCACAACGATACACCTTATCACATTTAGGCATTTAACGCTTAAAGTATTTAATTACATTTGTTTGAACATACTGTATGCTACTTCCATGAGGTGTAATTCTCTTTGTCTTTATGCCAGTTGTCTGGGTTCCTATTGGCTGATGGAGTGGACAGTATCACTATGTCTCACAGACTGACCAAGGAGGAGCTGGATGAACAGTTTGAGCTGTTCCTGAAGGAGGTAATGTAAGATTATGTACAGGGCTACTGTGGTACTCTTCATAGATTATCATGCTGTCCATTTAGGATTGCATGAATCACACAGTAGGGAAACACTGATTCATCTGTACACATGCTTCACAAGGCCTTTTCAGACATGGAATATGCCAACATTGCTGGCTTCATCTGTCTGTTAAAGTGATGCCTTTCTGTCATTCAGACATAGATATATTTTACTACTCCTTTCACACCAATGACCAGGGTTATCTGACCCTTGTTCAACCCTCCTTTAGTCAATTCAAACCAAGCCAGTCAACCCGGGTTGAACCCTGGTCAGGACAGTTACGACCTGGGTCACAACCCGGGAGCAATGCATACCGATAAGTAATTACTTGATAATGTAATGAACAGGGACTGGGTTTTTTACTTTACAACAGAGAGAACAGGCGACAGATGGATCTTTTTGAAGGTTTATTTTGAAAGATAAAAAGTTTACAAGGTTACAAATTAGGGATGTCCATAATTAACCGTTTAACCGTTAACCGACATTAAGCATTTTAACCGATTAGTGCTATCGGTTAAAATAAATGTTAATAATTAACTCAAACGCTGAGCGGCTCAGAGGAGCGGCTCGTCTCTTTAAGGAGAAAAGCTGGTCCACCTTAAAAGCCCACCTTAAGAGGCGGAGCCGGAGTTGCAGGATACAGGAAGTCGGCTCCGGTCTCTGGCTCAATTGAGCGGAGCGGAGGAGTTGTAGTTTCATAGCATTTATTCACCGACAAATAAACTACACACACTGCTACACCTACGATCACAACTAGAACGCCACCAACAACCTCACACTCACCACCAACACACACACACGGTCTGTTGGAAACTGCTAACGTAGCACAAATACACACACTGTTTGTTGGCCACTCGCTAAAGTTATGCCGGGCAAACAAAATACGTTATGCCGGGCAGACACACAGCTGACAACCTGCTAAACTAAACTAAATGTGTGGTGGAGACTTTTACTGGGAAAGTGACTGCATGTCCGCGACACTACACGCAGCATCGTAGCTGCTAAGTTAACGCTCCCGGACGGTGAACTGGAGACTCCCGTCAACCAATATCTGTTGTGCTCCTGCAGCTGGTACACCGCTGCATGTGAGGCACAAAGGTTGTCGGTTAACGGTTAATAATCGGTTAACAAGGGTCGGTTATCGGTTAAGAAATTTGTTCAAAATGAGCATCCCTAATACAAATAGAAAATGTGTAAACATGCTTTAAAAACAGATGCGCGTACAGCTGGCAGTATTGTGAGGTGGTCGGCTTATTATTAACTTTCTGTGTATATTTCTGTGTGACGTAACAGCGGATGCCTCACTCGTTCAGCAGCCTTGTTATGGTTGTTAGGGTGGCTGTGGCTCAGAGGGTAGAGCAGGTCGTCCACCAATCGGAAGGTCAGTGGTTCGATCCCCGGCTGCTCTGGGTCACATGTCGATGTGTCCTCGAGCATCGGTGTGTGAATTAGGTCCTGAAGTTGTCACCTTAGCAGCCTCTGCCATCAGTGTATGACTGTGTGTGTGAATGGGTGAATGCTGACATGTAGTGTAAAGCGCTTTGAGTGGTCGGACCCTATAGAAAAGTGCTGTATAAATGTACGCTCCCAAGAAATAAGACAAACAAAGAAAAAGCAAGAAGCTGAGCTGGGCACCACTAAACAAAGCATGTAGTCAAAAAGATCTCCAATACAACGTGTAAAGGGTTAACTAATGTAGACGAGATCCACATGGGGATAGGTGAAATAGCAGCATCCTTGATGAGAGGCTGTTGAGATCTGATTGGACTAAAGTCCCTGCAGGCTTTTCAGAGCCAGGCGGCAACCTCCGGTTCTGAGAAGTGAAGCCAATGTGGAAGTGCTTTAAACCTGCATTCTTTCTAATAGCCAGCAGGAGGGGTCTTCCTCAATACAGCATAATGTTCATTTAGTAAATGATGGTCCCATATAGAGTCAGATAGACCATAAAGCAGGGGATGCTTTAGGGCAGGGCTACCTTGTGATTGACAGGTCTCTACCACGGTGTTGTCCGATCTGGGAGTTGTCCGTGTTTTCGTCTTACAGCTTTAACCCTTTCACAGTGTGTTTTCACTTCATCAAAGTTAATTATAACATTTTGGTCGCCTAAAAATGTCTTATTCAGCGTTCAGTTGTATTTAGCTCCACCCTCTTGTGTCACTTCTGGTTGCAAATAACCAAGACTCAAGGCTTCAAAACCGTAGTCCAGAAACCAATGGGTGACGTCACAGTGACTACATCTTATATACAGTCTATGGTCTGAGCTGGAGATACTTTCTGACTGCAGTTACAAGGCAAACCTGCTTTGTTGCAGGGATAGCGGGAGGCATTGCCACTGCTTTATTACTGCAGCACGCTAAACCATGCACAATGTCGACTAGTGGTTTTGATGGTGGACTATTCTGTGAAACTCCTACTAGGTCCGAACTAAACAACTTCAGAGGCACAAAGAAGCTAGACTGGAATGAGTGACCCTGAATTCTCACCAGTAGCAACATGGCAGCTGACTGCAAGCAGGGGTTAATCTGTCCAATCCACACCAGCTCCAACGCTCTTAAAAATGATAACACTGACTGATGTGAACTTCTCTTATTTAAAAGTGCCGTTAGCCTAGGTCTGTCAATGAATATTTTCAAGTATATATTTGAATAGAAAAAATCATATATTCAAAAAATAATATTAGATTGTGAAAAAAAAGCAGCACTACGGCGTCTCTCTGCCTCGCACGCACTGAATGCAGTGAAGGGAGTGAATAGATATTAAAATAGTTTGAACCTATGTGTTTTTTAAAACGATTATTCAAATGTCATACTTGTCCCATTTGACAGGCATAAAGTGCGATAGCAGAATGAGTATCTGACTCATGGTTTAATCTACACAGTCTTACAGTGGACAAAATACAAAACAAAAATGTAATTAAAGTAGTCCAGTGTTCCCAAACTAGGGGGCGGGGCAAGGCTAAATATCAATGATGCATTTTTGTACTGGCCTGTGGGCCTTTTTATCTACAAAAGGGGGTCCCTGCAGAAAAGGTTTGGGAACCACTGCGTTAGTCTAGCGTAGTTTTAAAATGTTTTTCCAGATGTTGTCATGTATGAAAAGACCCCGAATGAACACTGTAAGTGGACTAATTGATTACTATAAATAAGCAAATTATTTAAACGGCATCTGTTTAGGAATGATTCTGTCCCAAGCTTTTTGATCCATAGAAGCGGTTGATCACTGTAACCGTGATCACTATAAGCAGTTTCCACAATATCCTGAAAGCATCTCTGACTGAAACCTGATTTCCTGTCAGTCTGTTTCAGATGACTCTGACAAGCAGCCCGGTGCCAGAAGCAATCAGAAACCAGCCCAGAAACCAACAGTGTCTTGGTGGCAAGATGAGGAACACGGCGATGGAGGAACAGGGAGAGGTAATAGTGAGGAGAGGGTTCTCCATGATATATCACCCACCACACTGACTGAACATGTTAGCCTTTGTTAGCCTGGCACTTTTTCCACAATGAAAATGTGTCAGTTGCTGCAGTTGTGCCAGTGTTTAAGCTCAGCAGGAAGTGAGAGAAGATATGGGCATATGTTATAGCTTATCAGCTGGCAGTAATCAAATGCCCATGAAAGTAGTGTGCAGTGGAAAGACCAAATAGAGGTCACTGGCTCACTGGGGAATATATATCTATATATACATATATATACATATATATATATATAGATAGATAGATAGATAGATAGATAGATAGATAGATAGATAGATAGATAGATAGATAGATAGATAGATAGATAGATAGATAGATAGATAGATAGATAGATAGAGAGATAGATAGAGAGAGAGAGAGAGATTCTTTTTTTTGCTATAGATACATTATGTAAAATCGGTATGCAGGCATAGTCAACCACAGTTTATTCATAACTTTATTCAATATAAACTGGGAAAAAAAGTTCTGAAACTTGTGTTTGGTGGATTATTTCTTTGTTGTTACAATGCTAATTGGCATTGTATTTTACATCGTTGGAAAGCCTGTTTATTTACCTTCACAATGATGTCCAACTTGTAAGGATCATGCATTTGTGGGATGAGCAGCACAGCTGATTATGTGGGTAGCGCCCAAGAAAAATGTTCCAAAATGCTCTGCCAATGGTAAACAGTGTATTCTCATAAGGCTACCAGGAAGCCTGCAATGACTGCCCTTCACCGTCAGGCCCGTTTGCGCTGGTGTCGATAACACAGACAATGGAACCTGAACATGTGGGGGAATGTCATGTTCAGTGATGAGTCCAGGTTCTGTCTGTTAAAGTTGGATGGCAGGGTCAAAGTATGGAGACGACGCGGAGAACGCTATGCTGATTGTTGCAGCGATGGAGTAACAGCTTTTGGTGGGGGCAGTGTCATGGTGTGGGGGGGGCATCTCCCTCACTGGCAAAACAAGGCTTGTCATCATTGAAGGCCATCTCAATGCAGTGAGATATCGGGATGAGATTCTGCAGCCAGTGGCGATCCCATATCTCCACAATCTGGCACCTAACCATCCTCCAAGATGACAACGCCCCCCCCCACAGAGCCAGGGTTATCACAGACTACCTCCACAATGTGGGAGTAGAGAGAATGGAACGGCCTGCCAAGAGTCCACACCTCAACCCAATTCAACACTTGTAGGATCAGCTTGGGTGTGCTGTACGTGTTAGAGTGACCAACACAACCACGCTGGCTGACCTGCAACGAATCCTGGTTGAGGAATGGAACGCCATCCCACAGCAACGTGTGACCAGGTTGGTGACCAGCATCAGGAGGAGGTGCCAGGCTGTTGTAGCTGCGTATGGATCTTCCACCGCTACTGAGGCTCCTGACGGTGTATTAAATGAATAAAGTGTAAAATAGCCAATATGTCTTGTTTGTTCCTTGTTACTGATAGAGAGTTCAATCATCCAATCCACCAAACAACTCAAAACAAGAGTCAACACCAACAGGAGAATACACTGTTTACCATTGGGAGAGCATTTTGGCAAATTTTTCTTGGGTGCTACCCACATAATCAGCTGTGCTGCTCATCCCACAAATGCATGATCCTTACAAGTTGGACATCATTGTGAAGGTAAATAAACAGGCTTTCCAACCATGTAAAATACAATGACCATTAACATTGTAACAACAGAGAAATAATCCAACAAACACAAGTTTCCGAACTTTTTTTCCCCAGTTTGGATGTAATTACCAGTTGAATCTGCGTGGCTGAATTGACACAAACATGTAGTGCCACTGTTTATGTTGATATTAAGTATACTTGTACAGTAGATAAATGTAAACTGTCTACATCCGAATCTGAATTCAGTACTTTTGCTTTTGGTCTTTATCTGTTTAATAGCGTAATGATAATTTAGGTGTAAAGGTCCTGAAAACGTATTTTCTCAAAGAGCTTCTTACTATGAGGGATGTGTCCTACATGAGAATACTATTTTCTGCCAAAGTTAACACATTTCTATTTCGTCCTTACTGAACGCCAGAGGCAGTGCTTTAACACTGAGTATCTTCGTCTCACGCATGCGCAGGTCGAGTATTAATATCAACAAAGTCACGTGTGACCCCGATGACCCTGGTTAGGTATAAGTTTGTGTATCATCCACGAGATCAGTCCTATTTCATCTTCTCGCTTGTGCAACTACTGTGGTAGCATTAGCTTAAAAGCTAAATTATCTATGACTAAATCTCTTGGAGCTCGTCACCTGTAGCCTTGTGACCACCGGTCCAAGTTGCGGCGTTCGCCCTCCAAAGGCTTCGACAAGCTGCCCCTTAACATGGTGTTTGTTCACCGTTCGGTTCTCCGACAGCAACGGCAATCCTCGTCATCACCAGCGTGATAAGGACCATCTTCACATGTAAACATCAATCGGTGAGATCGATTTACATTGTTCTCTATAACGTTAACGTTACTGGCGGCTGTGGCTCAGAGGGTAGAGCAGGTTGTCCACCAATCGGAAGGTCGGTGGTTCGATCCCCGGCTGCTCCGGGTCACATGTCGATGTGTCCTTGAGCAAGACACTTAACCCCAAATTGCTCCCGGAGGCATAGCCATCGGTGTGTGAATGAGTATTTAGATTAAATCCTGATGGGCAAAGTTGGCACCTTAGTAGCCTCTGCCATCAGTGTATGAATGTGTGTGTGAATGGGTGAATACTGACATGTAGTGTAAAGCGCTTTGAGTGGTCGGAAGACTAGAAAAGCGCTATATAAGTCCAAGTCCATTTACCATCCATTTACCATTTTACTGTGTTCACAAGTAGCAGAGTGCTTAGCTCAAGCTAACTTAATTGTATACAAACGAGGGCGTGTCCGCTCGGCTTTTACCGATTTTCAACAACATTTTGTCAGTGAGGAGAGCGTCCCTGCTTCCCTCTCACTGTAACACTATACATTGCTTACTATAGCTTTTCTGTTTTTTCATAACGTTGCTGCCTTCACAGTAAGCAGAGTGCTCTCGCTCTGGCTAATCTGGTGGACTCCGATATTGACAGCTACTGTGCTAGTGAAGAGAGTGTTCTCGCTCCCCCCTCACTGCACTGACTGTTTACTGCCCGTTTTCAGTCAGCAGAGTGCTTTCGCTCAGACCGACTTAAGCGGCCCGCAGCAACTGGTGTGGCAGAGTTTTCTCTGTTGTCATCACTATGCTCAACTCTCCTGGCTGCAACACCTGTATGGCTCCTCTTCAACCTGAGGATGGCCAGGACCTTTGCCCCTCTTGTTCCGGCGTCGAACATCTGAGGGACGGCCTGTCAGAGGACCCGTGCGTGACTTGCAGCATCATAGTTTCCCCTGACGGGGCTCTGAGGCCAGAGGCCGATGCCCCCGACCCCAATGTTGGGTCACAGATGACCTCCTTTCTAAGGCCTGTGACACCGCGGCTTGCATGGGCTGCATCGGCAACTCCGTCTCTCACCTCATGCTTGCCCTCTCAGCCTCTCTGCAGCAGGCTGCTTTTGACGTTTCCTCCACCAGCCTCAGTGATGCATCACTGCAGGCGTTTCCCTGATGTCGAGGGAACTTGGACGTCTGATGTCCACTCTGGTTCAGACTGGTCACCAGGTTTTGGCTGGCGCAGTTGCCCTTGTCAGAGACATGTCGGAGGACCAGCCGTACTGTCCCAGTGGAACCAGGGCAGCTGTTTGGGACGGCTGCCTTACAGGTGCTTGAGCGGACTGTCCAAGCTGACCAGACCAGGCAGCAGTGCTGTCACCAAGGGAGAATGGTTCACATCCATGGTGTACAATTTATTATTTTAATAATAAATATCAATTCACTAAATTTATGTTATGTTATCTATGTATTAATTTGTTACATTTTGTTTTGCAAAGTTAGGAAAGTGTTTGATTCCAGCCTGATGTTGTCTTACACATAACAGAATGAACCAGTCACTTCCTCACAGTGAGGCCTACAGCTGATTAATTCAACACTGGTATCAGATCAGTACTCGGTATCGGCCGATACCCAAAGCCCAGGTATCACTATCGGTATAAAGACTGAAAAAGTGGGATTGGTGCATCCCTACCTGTAAGAGTTTCATTTCTTATCCATCGTGACATAAATGAGGACACATAAGGAAACTGTGACATTTTCACCATTTAGCGTGTGGTTTATTAAGGAAAAAAAAAAATGCCTCTGGCTGGAAAAGTAGAGAAAAAGTCAAGTAGGTTCTGACTGCACTGACAGATGGGGAGAGGAAGGATAATGTCCTAATTATTCACACTGTTTTCAGTCATATAGACCATTGTCAGGCGTCAAGGCTCGAGTCAAACACAGATTAATCCAGGTTTACAATTAGTACCCACCTGCAGCTGATATTTTTTGATAGACCAGTTACTAATTCCATACAATAGAAACAGAAATGTATAAAATCCCTGTGAGGATAAGGACTTTCGGGAAATGTTTCCTTAGATTTGGTAGCGACACAGCTACATGAGCGAACTGGAATATTTAATGCATTCCAATAAAATGTCTTTGCGATAAATACTGCCTTTGTGAAGTCCTGATGTTGTGATTGTGTCGGGTGTTGAACCCACTGCATGCTAATCTTTGGGGTCACAGTTAGTTGTTATGTATTTGTCCTCACGTACAACTTGTAGTACTAGTAGTGAGTACATGAAAAACAGGCAGTCCTCAGTGTTCAATGACAGCTGGCACAAGAGGAACAATTACACTAAAATAAATATCTGTAAGTATAATAAATATATGATCTATTTACAGTTCTTAGTCATAGTAGTCTAAGATTGTTCAGGTCAACTGATGTGGCGTGACCTTCATTCATTGAAACAAGGTTCACTTTTCTGTGACATTGTTCTCCAGGACTGCTGGGATCTGGGAAGACTTTCAGGAAGTCTTTGAGGAAGTCTATTCGAGTGGAGGAAGAGGATCCAGGAGACGCTGGTTTGAAGGAAGATGGGTTGGAAGAAGCAGCTGTTCTCAGCAGAGACAGTCTTGAGTCAGAGGGTGAGTCTGGGACAGCAGAGATGAATATTGGCTAGTAGTTTGTTGGATTACATTCCATAATGCATTTAAAACAACACTGGTTGTCTATGGCAAGGGTTTTCTAGACAGACACAACTAAGACACCCCTAGTAATATTTCAGTTCAGACGTATCACAGTTGTGCTCTCTTTATATGTGTGTGCAGACTCAGTGATGGTACCAGCTGCGAACACCACCAGTATTGGCTTGGACACTATAGAGGAAGAAGAGGAGAAAGCCAGGTTCTTTACCAAACTGGAGGCAGGAGCTTCATCAACTATAGATTACTCCAAGCTGAACAGAGAGCTGGACTCAACAAGTTCTACTGTTGGTCCTAACCTCAGGTATGCTGTAATATTACACCCACTAAGCACTAAAGGACAGAAGTAATCTGAACAGATCAATCATGAAGGTGTCTCACCACACTCGATGCTCTTTTTTAGAGACAATATATCCAAAAGACAAGAATCGAGATCAGGAGTGTGTAATGTTCTCTTGCAGATGCTATTAGCACCCAGGTGTCAGTATACTATTAGCACCCAGGTGTCAGTATACTAATTAGCACCCAGGTGTCAGTATACTATTAGCACCCATTAGCACCCAGGTGTCAGAATACTATTAGCACCCAGGTGTCAGTATACTATTAGCATCCAGGTGTCAGTATACTATTAGCACCCAGGTGTCAGTATACTATTAGCACCCAGGTGTCAGTATACTATTAGCACCCAGGTGTCAGTATACTATTAGCATCCAGGTGTCAGTATACTATTAGCACCCATTAGCATCCAGGTGTCAGAATACTATTAGCACCCAGGTGTCAGAATACTATTAGCACCCAGGTGTCAGTATACTATTAGCATCCAGGTGTCAGTATACTATTAGCACCCAGGTGTCAGTATACTATTAGCACCCATTAGCATCCAGGTGTCAGTATACTATTAGCATCCATTAGCACCCAGGTGTCAGAATACTATTAGCACCCAGGTGTCAGTATACTATTAGCATCCAGGTGTCAGTATACTATTAGCACCCATTAGCACCCAGGTGTCAGAATACTATTAGCATCCAGGTGTCAGTATACTATTAGCACCCATTAGCACCCAGGTGTCAGAATACTATTAGCACCCAGGTGTCAGTATACTATTAGCATCCAGGTGTCAGTATACTATTAGCACCCAGGTGTCAGAATACTATTAGCACCCAGGTGTCAGTATACTATTAGCATCCATTAGCACCCAGGTGTCAGAATACTATTAGCATCCAGGTGTCAGTATACTATTAGCACCCATTAGCACCCAGGTGTCAGAATACTATTAGCACCCATTAGCACCCAGGTGTCAGAATACTATTAGCACCCAGGTGTCAGTATACTATTAGCATCCAGGTGTCAGTATACTATTAGCATCCAGGTGTCAGAATACTATTAGCACCCAGGTGTCAGTATACTATTAGCATCCAGGTGTCAGTATACTATTAGCACCCATTAGCATCCAGGTGTCAGTATACTATTAGCATCCAGGTGTCAGTATACTATTAGCATCCAGGTGTCAGTATACTATTAGCACCCAGGTGTCAGTATACTATTAGCACCCATTAGCATCCAGGTGTCAGTATACTATTAGCATCCAGGTGTCAGTATACTATTAGCACCCATTAGCATCCAGGTGTCAGTATACTATTAGCATCCAGGTGTCAGTATACTATTAGCATCCAGGTGTCAGAATACTATTAGCAACCAAGTGTCAGAATACTATTAGCATCCAGGTGTCAGAATACTATTAGCATCCAGGTGTCAGTATACTATTAGCATCCAGGTGTCAGAATACTATTAGCACCCAGGTGTCAGTATACTATTAGCACCCAGGTGTCAGTATACTATTAGCACCCAAGGGAGGCCCCCCCCCCAGGGCAGTACTTAGCACCAGGTGTCAGTATACTATTAGCACCCAGGTGTCAGTATACTATTAGCATCCAGGTGTCAGTATACTATTAGCACCCATTAGCATCCAGGTGTCAGAATACTATTAGCACCCAGGTGTCAGAATACTATTAGCACCCAGGTGTCAGTATACTATTAGCATCCAGGTGTCAGTATACTATTAGCACCCAGGTGTCAGTATACTATTAGCACCCATTAGCATCCAGGTGTCAGTATACTATTAGCATCCATTAGCACCCAGGTGTCAGAATACTATTAGCACCCAGGTGTCAGTATACTATTAGCATCCAGGTGTCAGTATACTATTAGCACCCATTAGCACCCAGGTGTCAGAATACTATTAGCATCCAGGTGTCAGTATACTATTAGCACCCATTAGCACCCAGGTGTCAGAATACTATTAGCACCCAGGTGTCAGTATACTATTAGCATCCAGGTGTCAGTATACTATTAGCACCCAGGTGTCAGAATACTATTAGCACCCAGGTGTCAGTATACTATTAGCATCCATTAGCACCCAGGTGTCAGAATACTATTAGCATCCAGGTGTCAGTATACTATTAGCACCCATTAGCACCCAGGTGTCAGAATACTATTAGCACCCATTAGCACCCAGGTGTCAGAATACTATTAGCACCCAGGTGTCAGTATACTATTAGCATCCAGGTGTCAGTATACTATTAGCATCCAGGTGTCAGAACCCATTAGCATCCAGGTGTCAGTATACTATTAGCATCCAGGTGTCAGTATACTATTAGCATCCAGGTGTCAGTATACTATTAGCACCCAGGTGTCAGTATACTATTAGCACCCATTAGCATCCAGGTGTCAGTATACTATTAGCATCCAGGTGTCAGTATACTATTAGCACCCATTAGCATCCAGGTGTCAGTATACTATTAGCATCCAGGTGTCAGTATACTATTAGCATCCAGGTGTCAGAATACTATTAGCAACCAAGTGTCAGAATACTATTAGCATCCAGGTGTCAGAATACTATTAGCATCCAGGTGTCAGTATACTATTAGCATCCAGGTGTCAGAATACTATTAGCATCCAGGTGTCAGTATACTATTAGCACCCGGGGCAGAATAGCACCCCTGGGTGTGTATAGCATGGCAGAGACAAGCACCCAGGTGTCCGTTGCTAACAATATTTGCAAGTATTAGTAACTATTTGCACCCGAGCCCGGCACACATTAGATACTGTATGTGTATACTGTATTTTTCCTAAACCTAACCAAGTAGTTTTGGTGCCTAAACCTAACCAAACTGTGTAAATAATAATTAAAATACAGAAAATAAAAAGTCAACTAAATGAAAAATAAGCTTCTCACAGGACTTCAGCCCCGTTCTCCGGGATGTGAGTCCTGAGTTCGACCCATTCATCCATAACCTACTACTCGCATGTACTGCGTCGCTCTTTATTTTACTACTACTATTACCGGTGTAAATAGCCGAATAGCTGCTGTGTGACTATTCTCACCCGGGTGCGAATATATAAAAATAAAATGTAGAGTGAATTGTAAAGTTATATATAGACTATATAGACTTGTAAAGTTATTCTCTTGGAAATTCACTGGTGACAAGGGTCACATGATTTTCCTGCAAAATACCCTTGTCTGGTACAAAACAAGTCCTGTAATGTGATTATACAGACGTAGGCAAAGTTGTTGGTAACATTCCGTTAAAGAGAGAAAAACCCACAATGGTCACTGAAATAACTTGAAACTGACAAAAGTAATAATAAATAAAAATGTACTGAAAATGAACTAATGGAAATCAGATATTGTTTTTGAATTGTGGTTCAACAGAATCATTTTAAAAAACAAACTAATGAAACTGGCCAGGACAAAAATGATGGTACCCCTAGAAAAGATGTAAAATAATGTGACCATAGGGACATATTAAACTAAGGTGTGTCCTGTAATTAGCATCACAGGTATCTTCAAACTTGTAATCAGTCAGTCTGCCTATTTAAAGGGTGAAAAGTAGTCACTGTGCTGTTTGGCATCATGGTGTGTACCACACTGAACATGGACCACAGAAAGCTAAGGAGAGAGTTGTCTCAGGAGATCAGAAAGAACATTATAGACCTTCATGTTAAAGGTAAAGCTGCACATATTATTCAGAAGTTTAAAGTCCATGGGACTGTAGCCTACCTCCCTGGACGTGGCCGCAAGGGGAAAATTGATGACATATTGAAGAGACGGATAATACGAATGGTAACCAAAGAGCCCAGAACAACTTCCAAAGAGATTAGAGGTGAACTCCAAGGTCAAGGTACATCAGTGTCAGATCGCACCATCCGTCACTGTTTGAGCCAAAGTGGACTTAATGGAAGACAACCGAGGAGGACACCAAATCATAAAAAAGCGAGACTGGAATTTGCCAAAATGCATATTGACAAGCCACAAAGCTTCTGGGAGAATGTCCTTTGGACAGATGAGACAAAACTGGAGCTTTTTGGCAAGTCACATCAGCTCTATGTTCACAGACGCAAAAATGAAGCATCCAAAGAAAAGAACACTGTACCTAATGTGAAACATGGAGGAGGCTCGGTTATGTTATGGGGCTGCTTTGTTGCATCTGGCACAGGGTGTCTTGAATCTGTGCAGGGTGCAATGAAATCTCAAGACTATCAAGGCATTCTGGAGCGAAATGTGCTGCCCAGTGTCAGAAAGTTTGGTCTCAGTTGCAGGTCATGGGTCCTCAAACAGGATAATGACCCAAAACACACAGCTAAAAACACCCAAGAATGGCTAAGAACAAAACATTGGACTATTCTGAAGTGGCCTTCTATGAGCCCTGATCTAAATCCTATTGAACATCTGTGGAAGGAGCTGAAACATGCAGTCTGGAGAAGGCACCCTTCAAACCTGAGACAGCTGGAGCAGTTTGCTCACGAGGAGTGGGCCAACATACCTGTCAACAGGTGCAGAAGTCTCATTGAGAGTTACAGAAATCACTTGATTGCAGTGATTGCCTCAAAAGGTTGTGCAACAAAATATTAAGTTAATGTTACCATCATTTTTGTCTAGGCCAGTTTCATTAGTTTGTTTTTTTAAATGATTCTGCTGAACCATAATTCAAAAACAATATCTGATTTTCATTAGTTAATTTTCAGTGAATTTTTATTTATTATTACTTTTGTCAGTTTCAAGTTATTTCAGTGACCATTGTGGGTTTTTCTCTCTTTAACGGAACGTTACCAACAACTTTGCCTACGTCTGTAGCTAAAATGCTGTTACGAAGTATGAGTTTCATTGCTGAGGATCATGGTAAATATTTGACTACCCTCTTCCCTCTGGGATGTTGGCTCTGAATGGGGCTTAGATGTTACTTTTTTAACAGTTCTTCAGCCCTTGACAGATGTACCAAAAGTTAAGCTTGGGCAGTGGGATTGCATACTAACAGACCTCATGCTTGCTTATGGGGTGAATGATTAGTGTCTTTGCTGCTGCTCTGCTCTTGAAGATCAACTTTGTGACTGTAAAGTAATGAGGATGCATATCCTCCCACCAGGAGAGCTGAGGAAGCAGTGGAGCAGAGGGATGATGATCAGAGGAAGACAGTCAGAGAGTCTCCAGGTAAGAGTAATAAACCCTTAGCAAACCTCTCTTTCTCTGTTTTCTTTATCTCTCTTTCACACCAATGACCAGGGTTAGACCAGGGTTATCTGACCCATGTTCAACCCTTCTTTTGTCAATTCAAACCAATTTGTCAATTCAATTTAATCCATGGTCAGGTCAATTCAGAAAAGACCTGGGTCAGGACCTGGGTCGGGGACCTGGGTCAGGACCTGGGTCAAGACCTGGGTCAGGACAATTCAGATAGGACCTGGGTCAGGACAATTCAAATAGGACCTGGGTCAGGACCTGGGTCAGGACAATTCAGATAGGACCTGGGTCAGGACAATTCAAATAGGACCTGGGTCAGGACCTGGGTCAGGACAATTCAGATAGGACCTGGGTCAGGACAATTCAAATAGGACCTGGGTCAGGACCTGGGTCAGGACAATTCAAATAGGACCTGGGTCAGGACCTGGGTCAGGACAATTCAGATAGGACCTGGGTCAGGACAATTCAAATAGGACCTGGGTCAGGACCTGGGTCAGGACAATTCAAATAGGACCTGGGTC
Source organism: Sebastes fasciatus (assembly GCF_043250625.1). Taxonomy (NCBI): domain Eukaryota; kingdom Metazoa; phylum Chordata; class Actinopteri; order Perciformes; family Sebastidae; genus Sebastes; species Sebastes fasciatus. The sequence goes on along the minus strand of NC_133806.1, from coordinate 33,929,550 downwards.
AGGACAATTCAGATAGGACCTGGGTCAGGACAATTCAAATTCAATTCAATTAAATTGGAGAGAGAGAGAGAGAGAGAGAGAGAGAGAGAGAGATAGGACTGATAACACAAAACCAATAGTGGTGGATGGAAAGAGTGATAATACAACTATCGGAATTGATATCATTGGGTCGTCCCCAGACGGGCTTTCAAGTGGAGTTTCCAGCTGTCTCAGTCCACCATACATCTGGCTAGCTCGCCAGCACTGTCCAGCATCTCTCCTCAGTACGTCCATGTATGTTGGTGTGGGACGTCCCTGTGATCGATACCCGTGCGTTGGTTTACGCAGCATCAGCATGCTTGCTGGGAGTTCTTGATGTCTTTGGCAGTGACTGAGAAGTGTTATTCTCCAGGCTGCCACATTGTCATTAAGTGTTGGTAATCCCTCGTTAGCATTGGTAGTCCCTCGTACAGACGTAGTTAATTAATGATGGTAGCAGTTGGTGTCAAGCAGGCACCGGACGCGGTAGCAGATGCAGCCACAATACCGGAGACCACCAAGATCCAGGTGAAACCCCGCTCCAAGTGTACCCCTGCTCCAGGTATAACCTCGCTCCCGGTGTGATCCCGCTCCAGGTATGACCTCGCTCCAGGTGTGATCCCGCTCCACGGTTAGCTGCGAGACAAGGAGGCACAAGGACTCCCGGGGAGGAATGAAGTTAGTAACAACATGGACATGGGACATGAGTATATACAGAAGGAGAGGGGAGCTCAGTGTGTCATAGGAAGTCCCCCGGCAGTCTAGGTCTATAGCAGCTTAAGTATAAGCGTTATCAAAGAGGAAAGTCTTTAGCCTACTCTTAAATGTAGAGACGGTGTCTGCCTCCCGGACTGAAACTGGGAGCTGGTTCCAGAGAAGAGGAGCTTGATAGCTGAAGGCTCTCGCTCCCATTCTACTTTTGGAGACTCTAGGAACCTCAAGTAACCCTGCATTCTTTGAGCGCAGTGCTCTAGTGGGGTAGTAGGGTACTATGAGCTCTTTAAGATATGATGGGGCCTGACCGTTTAGCGCTTTGTAGTTGAGGAGGACGATTTTAAAATCTATTCTGGATTTTACAGGCAGCCAGTGTAGAGAAGCTAATACAGGCGTAATATGATCTCTTTTTCTAGTTCTTGTCAGTACACGTGCTGCAGCATTCTGGATCAACTGGAGAGTCTTAAGAGACTTATTGGAGCAGCCTGATAATAAGGAATTGCAGTAATCGAGTCTAGAGGTAACAAATGCATGGACTAATTTTTCTGCATCATTTTGACACAGGATGTGCCTGATCTTCACAATGTTACGTAGATGAAAGAAGGCAGTCCGTGAGGTTTGTTTTATGTGAGAGTTAAAGGACATATCCTGATCGAAGACAACTCCCAGATTCCTTACGGTGGTGTTGGAGGCCAGGGCAATGCCATCTAGAGTAACTATATCATTAGATAATTTGTTTCGGAGGCGCTCAGGGCCTAGTACAATAACTTCAGTTTTGTCTGAGTTTAACATCAGGAAATTGCAGGTCATCCAGGTTTTTATGTCCTTAAGGCATGCTTGAAGTTTAGTTAACTGGTTTGTTTCGTCTGGCTTGATCGATAGATATAATTGGGTATCATCTGCATAACAATGAAAGTTTATGGAGTGTTTTCTAATAACATTGCCTAAGGGAAGCATATATAAGGTAAATAGAATTGGTCCAAGTACAGAACCCTGTGGAACTCCGTGACTAACTTTGGCGTGCATGGAGGACTCATCGTTGACATGTACAAACTGAGATCGATCTGATAAATAGGACTTAAACCAACTTAGTGCAGTTCCTTTAATGACAATTACATTTTCCAGTCTTTGTAATAGGATGTGATGGTCAATGGTGTCGAAAGCAGCACTGAGATCTAGCAAGACAAGTACAGAGACAAGTCCTTTGTCCGATGCCATTAGAAGGTCATTTGTAATTTTCACTAGTGCTGTCTCTGTGCTATGGTGCATTCTAAATCCTTTTTAAGAAGAGGTTTAATTACAGCTACTTTAAAGGACTGTGGTACATAGCCTGTTAGTAAAGACACATTGATCATATCCAGTAAAGAGGTGCTAACTAAAGGTAAAACTTCTTTAAGCAGTCTAGTTGGAATAGGGTCTAGGAGACAGGTAGATGATTTAGATGAAGAGATCAGTGAAGTCAGTTTGTGGAGATCGATAGGAGAAAAGCAGTCTAAATATATATCAGGTTGTACAGCTGTGTCTAAGGTTCCTAAGTTTGAGGATAAATTGGTACCAGTTGACGGTAGGAGGTGATTAATTTTGTCTCTAATAGTTAGTATTTTATCATTAAAGAAACTCATGAAGTCACTACTACTGAGGGTTGTAGGAATACATGGCTCAATAGAGGTGTGGCTCTCTGTCAGCCTGGCTACAGTGCTGAACAGAAACCTGGGGTTGTTCTTATTTGTCTCTATTAATGATGAGTAATAGGCTGCTCTGGCATCACAGAGAGCCTTCCTATATGTTTTAAGACTATCTTGCCAGACTAAATGAGATTCTTCCTGTTTGGTGGAACGCCATATCCTTTCCAGTTTCCTCGATGCTTGCTTTAATTTGCGTGTTTGAGGGTTATACCATGGAGCTGACTTCCTTTGTTTTATTAACTTCTTTTTTAGAGGGGCAACAGAATCAAGTGTGACTCGCAGTGAGTCTGTAGCACTATCTACAAGATGATCAATTTGGGTAGGGCTAAAATTAACATACAAGTCCTCTGTTATATTGAGACATGGTATTGAATTTAATGCTGATGGAATCACTTCCTTAAATTTAGCTACAACTCTATCGGATAGACATCTAGTGTACACACTTTTGTCTGATGGTGTATAGTCTAGTAATAAGAATTCAAAAGAGATTAAATAATGGTCTGATAAAAGAGAGTTCTATGGAAAAACAATTAAATGTTCAATTTCAACGCCATATGACATAACAAGGTCGAGGGTGTGGTTAAAGCGGTGAGTGGGTTTAGGCACGTTCTGCGAGAAACCAACCAAATAGGACCTGGGTCAGGACAATTCAGATAGGACCTGGGTCAGGACAATTCAAATAGGACTGGGGTCAGGTCAATTCAAATAGGACCTGGGTCAGGACCTGGGTCAGGACAATTCGGATAGGACCTGGGTCAGGACCTGGGTCAGGACAATTCAGATAGGACCTGGGTCAGGACCTGGGTCAGGACAATTCAAATAGGACCTGGGTCAGGACCTGGGTTACAGCAGAGAGGAGATGATAGTGGCATCATCAATGTGTGCAAAAATGTAAAATGTCACAGAATGATGCATGTCTTTGGAATAATATGGTATAAATATACACACAGCATTATACCTTTCTAAAATGTTAAACTATGTTATATGTTACGTGGAGCTGTAATGTATACAAAAACATATAGACATACAGATTTACAGTATCTATCAATCATGAGTTCATTGACTGACTGAACTGTTGAATAATGTAGGAGTTTGTCCAAATGTAATCAAATGGGTTGATATATTATTCCGTTTGCTAATAGCTTGATAATGGGATGGACTGGGACTGGGTTTGTTACTTTATAACAGATGGAACAGGCGACAGATGGATCTCTTTGCAGGTTTATTTGGAAAGATAAAAAGGTACAAATAGAAAATGTGCAAACATGCTTTAAAAGAGACGCGCTCACAGCTGGCAGTACCGTGAGGGGGTCGGTTACACGGTGTGTTTCTGTCTCTGTGCCTAACGGCGGATACCTCTCTCATTCAGCAGCCTTGTTAATGTTCTCATACGCTACATTGTCTCTCACCGTCCCGTCATCTACCTTTTAATTTCTTCCTCACTACGGACGGCCAGGAGCTCCCGCCCCTCAAAGTCTCGCCACACATCCGCGTTGTTCAAATCGTCCTTTGTTCACCTCCAGTGAATCTGAAAACATTCCTGCTGCCGTCGTTCTGTCTGTTTGAGCTACCTGTGACAATTACGTCACAACTGAACGCCCCCATCTGCAACCAAATAGATTTGTCCCGCCCACGCACCGGCGACCCTGGTGCGTGCTGTTCACATTGAAATGGACCCTGGTCCGACCTTGGTCTGACCCACCTTTCAACTTTGGTCGCGATGCCGAGTCGCTCAACGTGGGTTAACCCTTTCAGACACACAATCAACGCTGGTTCAACCCTGGTTGAGTCCTCGGTGTGAAAGGGATATCTGTTTCTGTGTGTCTCAATCAGGTCGTTTCTCTCTCAGCCTTTACAGGATCTCCACATTACAGCGAGGATTTTGAGGAAGAGGAAAATGGAAACGAGCCACCGGAGGAGGTTCGTAGTTGGAATCTATAATGAGTAAACACTGAACATGTTCTTTGATAAATTAGGACCTTAGTGACAAACAAAATAATTTCAACTCGAGGTCCACTTACCAACTGTTTTAGTAAAAAGTACCAACTGTTGCATGCAGTGTGCATACAGTTGGATCGTACTACTTCATCATGATATTGTGCCTTGAACTTTGACCCTCTTGCTCATATATTCAGTGGCTTTTGTCAATGAGCTGTAATCCGCGGTCATCTGTCTGCTGTCTCAGCGGCTCAGTTGATGTGACGTATCCTCCGCAGCGCAGAGGATTGTGGGTCAGAAAAGCCAGAAAAGTATGCTGACTTGCATACTGCAAAATGCAACTGTATTTTTGGAATACTGAACCTGACACACTTTGTATTGGGACATACTAAATCTTTTTCTGGCATACAGAATAGTATGGTACTACGCACCAATAATCTCAACTGTATCTTCTCAGTTCTAGTATGCCGACCCCCAAAGGAGGGTTGAGGTGTCAACTGAAAAATATGTTATCCATCTTGTTAACTATATTCCAGAGGAAGCTAACATTGTTTAAAGAGAGTGGCTGATAATGATATATCCTGGCACATGCACAACATTAATGACAACCTCAAAGCCATTCAAATTAAATTAAATAAAAAAGAATCCATGATTCAAGTTGTTAAGGAATTCTACAAACATGAGCTGCTGTACTGTCTAATATAAATAACGAAATAGTTCACCAGCTCAGTTTGCCTTGTATCCAGTTCTACGCTGCCCACAGATATCTTTTTTCTTCTTCTACTTTTTACGGTAAGAAAATCCGCCAAATTGACATGCAGTACTGTTCAGTAATTCAGAGAAGTCGGGAAGCCCCCGTTGTCAACACTAATTAGACTACTGTCTGTCAATCAGGCATCAGAGTTGAGTGAGTTGAGAAAAAACATCATATTACTGTTAATCTGTCAGGCGAGCTCAGGTTGGTAAAAACAGTTTAACATGGGAGATGTCATTATTTGGACTGCAACATGTTTGATATTGGCCGGATGGTTTCAAAGCTGCAAAGGTCAATATAATCTGGGATGACATTACTGAGGCTTAATGTTGTAAGCTTTATCTTTGTTTACTAGTGCAGTGCCCGTTCGTAGCGCGTGCCCGTCCGGAATGGGCCGATACGTTGCAGCGTTGTTGAGACCCGCGGTATGTAAGCCTGAAGTAGAATGGATTAACAGTTATCGAGATATGCGAAGGACAGTCACATACACTGACAGAGATTACTTCCTTTAGAATCACATGATCCTGCTACAAAGCCACCTATTGACCTATTGTCACTTCATATCATATCTACATATGTCCACCAAATGTGGTCGCAATAGCCCAAAGCGTTAAGGAGATATGACATTTTTTGTGACATAAGCCATAAAAACAGCATTGTCACGGCATTTGCGCTAACTTTGAGGGCCAGCTGTAGCTAAACTGTATGAAACATCAAGAATCTCAAAAAGTAACGTTTCCCGGCTTGGTCCAGAGATGTTCTGTTCCAAACTTGGTGACAATTGCTCAAAATGTGTAGGAGGAGTATTGAAAAAACAGATTTGGACAAAATTCAAAATGGTGGAAAATCAATCTAGACGCAAATGGGCGTGGCTTATATGGATAGATTTGTCTGGACCCATAGAATCCAGGTTTTGAGACTAACAGTTCAAAAGTTACAGGCCAAAATGTAAATTTCATTGTTATAGCGTCACCATCTGGCCACTACCTTCAACACTTCACGTTCTCGGGTCCCCAGCAATACACCCGCCAAGTGTGAAGTAGATTGGAGGAACGGTTCTGGAGATATGCGAGGGACAAACCCACATATATAATAACCTTATAATACAGAGATTCCTTGTTTCATAGTTAGATACTGAAATATTACAAACTGACATCTTGCTACACGATTCAGTAATTCATGCTATTATCTGTTTTACAGAAGTCTAAAATGTCTCCAATACTTGCCAAAGGTAAGAGGAAAAACTGATATTTCACTGAGGTCATGGGTGGGTGTTTGGAGGAATACAATCTTTCAGTCAAAAAGAATGTGGACTCTGGAGATGGACAGTCTAAGGCCCTGTTCACACCTGGTATGAACATGCGTCCTCAGTGATCGGATCACAAGTTGACAGCTTTGAGTACGTCTGTTCACACCTGCCATTAAAATGCGTCTCCACATGCGTCTTCAGTGACCACTTGTGATCCGATCTCACTTCCCCACCCCATATGCAAATGAGCACGTTGTTAAGCATCTTTGGGTTTCTGAAGGGCGCTATATAAGTCAAATTTATTATTATTATTATTATTATTATTAGTAGTATTATTAGTAAACACACGGCTAATACAGCAGCCGTTGTGACATAATATTACATGAATGTCAGTAGTAATATCCTACATATTCCTGAATTCTGGTACATTGTATTAACATCAAAATAAAATGTTATTGTATTATTGTGGCAAAAGCAGCGGTGCCGGCACCGCTGTTTATGCCAGACAACAGCCTGTAGGGGTACAGCGCTCCAGAGAGCGGGAGGACAGAGAACAGGCGGGCGGTCAAGTGTCAGCTCCACTCAAAGAAGCGGAACAAAAACACAGACACATCTCCGACAGTATGATAATAATGCACTTTGTGTGCCTAGTCTACATACAGTGGAGCACAGAGACCGTTTCCATGCTGACAAGCGCCCGTGTCTGCCTGTTTGTTCACCTGAGGGGCGCGGTGATCCCGCAGATCCCAGCGGTACGTCAGTAGAGTAGGCGGTCCTTAATGTGGCCCAGGACGCATTCACTACACACTGCTAAAAGAATGTGGTCATATGTGACCCAGACCTCTGAATGTGGTCTGAAAGATCCGATCTCAATGCGTCCTCAATGTGTCTTGAGTGTGTTCACACCTGTACTTAGAGTTGTCCACTTGTGATCCGATCACTGAGGACGCATGTAAATACCAGGTCTGAACAGGGCCTAAGAGAGACAGAGACAAACAAGCCATACACAGCACTCCTACCATTAAATAATGAAGCACTACAGTGGAAACCATGTTAATACTGATAATGAACAGGATCTCATTCAAATGTCATATATATATATATGTATGTACGTATATATATGTATATATATACTGTATATATAATGGGTGAATGGGCAAAGGTTGTTGCCATGAGACACTGAATGCTTTGAGAGCTGATCTGAGCTACAAAATGAAAGAAAAACAAAGCCCTCCAACTTAACTTTTGTCTCAGTTTGTCTCCATGATTCCCTGGATGACACCGGAGGAGAAGACCAAAGAAAGGACACAGCAGGGTCCCTGGACAGAGGTAACTCACACACATAGGGTCAAGGAAGTAAGAGGAGGTTGTCATCCAGTAGCGTAAAACAAAACAAGTACCAGACAATATAATGCAATCTTGAAGTCATTAAGATTATTTGTTACCTGAAATTTGCATTCCATTTAAAAAAATAAATATTCCAAATGTACAGAGAGCAAGCTTTATTTGAAGTGAGTGTTGTGTCCATGTTTGTTTAAATATGGTGATATAACAGGCAGTACATGTGTCTTGGAGAAAGAGGTTGTCATAGCATTAAGGAAAAATATGTTGCTAAGATAGGCTGCACGGTGGTGCAGTGGTTAGCACTGGCGCCTCACAGCTAGAGGGTTGCAGGTTCGAATCTGGCTTGGGACCCTTCTGTGTGGAGTTTGCATGTTCTCCCCGTGTTAGCGTGGGTTTTCTCCGGGTACTCCGGTTTCCTCCCACAGTCCAAAGACATGCAGGTTAGGTTAATTGTGGACTCTAAATTGCCCGTAGGTGTGAGCGTGAATGGTTGTCTGTCTCTATGTGTCAGCCCTGCGATGGACTGGCGACCTGTCCAGGGTGTACCCTGCCTTCGCCCAATGTCGGCTGGGATCGGCTCCAGCCCCCCCGCGACCCCTAACGGGATAAGCGGTTGCAGATGGATGGATGGATGGTAAGATTGGTTTAACAATCCCAAAGCTCGGCTCGCAGCCTCTCCGGGAACAGCATCGGAGACACACTGGTTTTTAACACGAAGCTGCTTTATTCAGTGATTTTCCCGGTTTTAATCAGCGGGGCTGTTTGTTCTGGAGAGGAGGAGACCTCTGTGGTAAAACCCTCCTGAAAGATGAACACTGAAGGACAACAACTCCCATGATCCCACGCTGCTTCACTACGTCACCAAGCTCTGTCTTTTCTTATTGTCTTGATTGAGTGACCCAGTTTGATCCAGTACACTAAGTTTATCTTCTGTACAGGCCAGTCGTATGTGCAGAGTGGAGGCTCAGAGATGGAGGCTCTTCATGAGGCCTACAGACAGATCCATGTTGTAGAAGATTCAGATGACCATAGTCACCATCATTCATCTGTGGAAGGGAGGGGGACGATCAACAGACCTGTGTCTCCATCCTCCCCTCCTCAACATGCCACCACACAGTCTCTGCAGCCTGCTTCTACCAATGACTCAGGTCAGACACTACCACACTGGACAACAGACTCCCTCTGTCTGTCTGTCTGTCTGTCCCTCTTTCTGTCTGTCTCTCTGTGTCTGTCTGTCTGTCTGTCCCTCTTTCTTTCTGTCTGTCTGTCTGTTTGTCCCTCTTTCTTTCTGTCTGTCTGTATGTCTGTCTGTCTGTCTCTCTATCTGTCCGTCTCTGTCTCTCTGTCTGTCTGTCTGTCTGTCTGTCTGTCTGTCTGTCTGTCTGTGTGTCTGTGTGTGTCACAGGTAAATCCTGTACTTCTGACAGGACTTCTGTATGATGAATAATGATTTTGTTTGTGTATGTAGAGCTCCCCACTGCAGAAGAGTTGATGAGACCCATCCGGCCAGAGGAGGACCACATCAGAGGCTTCACCCTCCAGCCTGTCAGGTTAGCACTGAATCTTACTTGGAATGATCTAAGATGAAGACATCTCAACACATCAACAGACAGTCTGTTGTTTGTTAGGATGATCTAAGATGAAGACATCTCAACACATCAACAGACAGTTAGTTGTTTGTTAATTATTTTGATCGTTCACTGGTTGGTCTTATTGTCACATGTAATGTCTCAGACTTCTGGATTTTGACATATTTGGGGACATTCTGCATATAACAATGAGATCTAGTGCTGAATAGCAAGTAGTTCATTCATGAATTCAACTCTTATTTATACAGTGCCATCCAGTTACAGTAGTTATTTCTTCTACTGTATGCAGTACAATGCATTCAGTAGTTTAAGTCAGCCAAATAAAAAGTATATGCTAAACTGCAGTTGAAATGAAATATAAAAAGGATAAATGGTAAAAATGTATAAGGCAGGAAATCAGCATTAAAGCATTTACTTAAATATAACAACAAAGGGGACAGCCAAGGCATGAAAAGTTATTATGAAACTCTGACTATTATGTAAAACACGCGGTGACAGACGTTTTAATGGTAGAGAATGCATATAAATATCTCTGTAATCCAGTCCAGACAGGACTGTTAACTGAGCTAATAGAGTATGCATACCTCTCTGTCTCTGTACCGCAAGGCTAAAGGCCTTCACACACAAGGGGCGTCACGAACAAACAACACAAAAATGAAAACTACTCAGCTGTGATTATTGTATATCTGGGGCTTTTATTGTGAAAGATAAGAATGGAAAGAGTGGATCTGGTCAACGCTGCCTTTCACAAGGTTGAAAGGAGTAATAAAGTTTGCCGACTTGGTTCGGACTACAAGCCTCTGTGTTGTTGGCCCCATCCAAACGTCCAATCTCACAGACCTAAGAGTCTGTGAGGGTTCAGGGCTGTCTTGTCAAGTCTTTTGGCACTCTCTCGCAGACATTTTGAGTCCTTTATGAATTACCCACAATTCATACCTTAAACACCGGGTTACCAGGGTTACCAGGGGAAGCCCGGAGGCTTAAAAAAAGAAAATACTTTATTGACCCCGGAGGAAGTTTAAGAAGCCAGGCATATTTAAATTTACACCAAAACATTAACGTTAAGAATTTAAGATGGTCCATAAATAACACATGAAATCAGAGGAGTGCATTCATTAGACTATATTACACATCTGTTTCTTCATTAGACTATATTACACATCTGTTTCTTCATTAGACTGTATTACACATCTGTTTCTTCATTAGACTATATTACACATCTGTTTCTTCATTAGACTATATTACACATCTGTTTCTTCATTAGACTGTATTACACATCTGTTTCTTCATTAGACTATTACACATCTGTTTCTTCATTAGACTATATTACACATCTGTTTCTTCATTAGACTATATTACATCTGTTTCTTCATTAGACTATATTATATATCTGTTTCTTCATTAGACTATATTACACATCTGTTTCTTCATTAGACTATATTACACATCTGTTTCTTCATTAGACTATATTACACATCTGTTTCTTCATTAGACTATATTACATATCTGTTTCTTCATTAGACTATATTACACATCTGTTTCTTCATTAGACTATATTACACACGGTAAGGTAACGTGATATGTCGCCGCTGAGTGCTGTCCCATTCGTATTAATACCATTTCAAGCCCTAGCAGCCTCTCACACTCAACCATTTACCAGGTGACGTCAGTCATGTCCCTGAGGGTTCAGAACGTAAGTCCTTGGGGGGACATGGGGATTGGCCCTTTGTTTCATAAATATAGGCACAACTCATCTCGTTCTGCACAACGTGATTGGTTGATGCCTTTATTCGCGGTGCGAAAGCACTCATGACAAAAACAACAGTTTTTATATCAAATATATATACAGTATTGACGTGCAAATTAATCACACAAAAAATGCCATGGCTGTGCAAAGGCCTTTAGTCTGTGTATGTATGCCTGTGTTCCTGAGCATGCTATTAACAAGAATGTGTTTCATCGACACACAGTCCAAAGTATTTGTAGGATGACACCTGTTCAATCTGAGATCAACCAAGGAAAATCCAACAGTGTACCATAAACATTAGACACTAATCTGATCCGTGCTTGTTTTAGAACTAGTTTTAGGTGGCTTTCTCTTTATATCTTGATCACAGTGCTGTAGGACTCGACCAAGAAAAGACATCCCACTTCTTGGAAAGGACTTTCTCAGATGTGACTTCTCCAGAGTCACAACTGAAGCGACCAGAAAAGGCTGACCCCATAGCAGAGATAAAGGCAGCCAGGGGACTGACGAGCCACACGTCCTGCTCCCCAGACCCCCCCAACCTGACATGGAGCATCAGACAGGAAGTAGAGAGGCTGATGCAGGATCACAACAAATCTTCTTCTTACACGTCCTCTCAGGTTGGCAGAGCTGAGAAACAACAGGTGAGCAAGCTTCAAACTTTTCTCCATTTCAGCAGTGCTCGGATTGGTGTTCATTTTGGCATTTAGTTTTACTCTTTAGACGAAAATGCTTATCATTCTTCAATCATCTTATCTTTCATTATATCAATCTTATCAATATCTGATGAAAAACACGGCTTAAATGATTAAGAATTCAGCTTCGCACCCACCAGTCCACTATGAGAGCCACTCCTCACCGCCCAACATGCAAAAACCTGCCTTAATCAACCACCTGAACCCGACCCCGACCCCAACCCGCAAACCGCCAACTCTACGCCTTATAGTAGCACAGTTGTCTGAGGCAAGAAGGACAGAGATGGACTGAGCTTAGTGTGAGAAACAGAGAGAGAGTGACAGTACAGTACAGGGCCCTGCAGTGCCAAGAGTTGAACAACACACACACACACACACACACACACACACACACACACACACCAGGGCTTCAGGACAGACACCAACCAATCTGACCCAACCACATCATCTCAAGGCTGAGTTCACTTTGTCATAAAATAATCTCTCTTATTAGTGTAATGTGAGAAATATCAGGATGTGAGAGATGATTTCTGTGAAAAAATACATAATGTATATCCTGAGTTTATCCATCTCCCCGATCCTCACAAACTGCCATATTTATGTTAACTGTTGCCGTAGAATAAGAGGTGATACAAGCTCTGAACATGTTTCTGATTGACTACATCTCTAAAAGAATATCTGGTAAAAATGTATTTGGTATATTGTGGTTATTTCTTGTGTGAAATGTAATTATTCAATAATGTGTAATTTAGCTTTGGCAATAATGTAATCTGAACATTCATGCCAATAAAGCTTATTTGAATTTGAGTGACAGGTGGAAGGGGACTAAAATAAAGAGATTTTGGTAAAGTTTATGAATTTTGAACTACATTTTAGTGTTGTCTTTTTTCATCAAAGATATTGCATGTTAGTGGTTAATGACGTCAGTGCCGTCTCGTCATCATGTAGTCAGAGATGGACATATTTAGTCATAGTTTTTGTGAATGAAATGAACACTGTGTGGTGGGATCAGGTCCAGAAGAGCAGAAGCTAAACTGTAGTGGTCTGTTGTTACTGAGACAATGCGTGCTGTTTTTCTCCTTTCATCAGTTCATTGTGTCAGGACAGTCGAATGAAACATTTGAAACCGAATTGTGACAGTTGTGTTTTGTGCTGTGCTAAATTGCAAAATGTAAACATGCCCCATTCCTGTTGTGCATGGGTCAATATATAACAGGAAAGCTTATTGAGAAGCAGCCTATTCACAGTACAGAGGTTACACATTGTTTATTGGAATAGGCTAATTGTGCAGTGTATAAACGGTGAAAGGTTATCCCAATGACATGATGATGAAAATCCAAAGCTTTGAGCACTTTGCAGCATCAGAAGATACCGACCTAATATTTAGTGTGGGGAGAGCTTTTATAAACCAGGAAACACTGTCAACACTGTCAACAGTAACATTGTGTTCCATGTTTTGAATACATTCTGGTGTCATTTTCCCCAGGCCTCCCATGGCTCCACTAGTTCTCATTGGTCTACATCTTCAGTGAGGAAACCAGCTGTGGCTCCTGGTCGAGGCAGGAGGGCGGAGGGCAGAACAGCAGTGACTTCCAGGTCGTCAGGGCTGAGTAGAGCTGCTACTGCAGCCAAATCCCAATCTTCTGTTTCCCATCCTCTGCAGCATCCACAAGAAAAGAACAAATTCACAAAGAGCCAAGACAAAGACGCAGACACAGGTTATTAGTTGCACTCACCGGTGCTCAAAGTGGGCCGGTAGGTCCCGGTACGCCGTACCGGCACTTCTACATTTTACTCCTCGACATACCGTGACTTTTTCTTGCGTACCAGCACTCCCCTCAAGCTGCCGGTACTCTTCTCTGCTCTCTCCATATCAGGTTCTCTGGGAGATTCATAATGCCGATTCATAACGGTGCAGCGCCAGCATATTTGAGCCGGCATCAACCGTATGAACATAAAAAACTATGTGGGGAGCATCTGGAAGAGCCAACGAATTGCCACGAGGGTGCTGTAATTAATCAATACAATGCTCACCTCCTTTTTGTCAAATAATTAGTGAACTGTTCGTCATAACTTTTTTATTTGTGAACAAATATAATTCATGAAACATTATTTAAAATTACATCATTTTAAGTCAAAAACCTTCACATTTTCTTGGGGGAGGATCCCCAAACCCAATATCTCCTAGTACCGTTTTTCAAACACTAGATATTCAGAAAGTGTCTCTGTATAATATGTTGGAGCATCCTGACTGGGACTCTGCTCCTAAAACCTGAATGATACCCGACTACAAATAACACCGTTTTTTTCAGTATTATTGAAGTATTATAGGCCTACTATAGAAAATGCATAGCTCAAGTATAATAATATAGCAATAAAATCACAGCTGATTATGACAGAATCTGAAATAATGAATTAATAGGAAGAAGTGGACAGAGATTGTTGTTACCGGTCGATACACATACCAACACGTGAATAAGAGAGTACCGCCACTTCATTGTTCCACTTCAAGCACTGGCACCCTCACACAACATATCAAGTAATTCAACTGTTCAGATCATTTAAGATCAGGTTGTGTTTCTCTCTGTTAATAGAATTGTACCATGATACAGATGCTACAAAGGGTATATACATTTCATTTCTATGCAGAGTTTCCTATCCTCTTCTTTTAATTAGTTCTCTTTTAATAACTGAATTTCAAACTTGAGTTTGCTCCATTTCTGAATCCCTCCGTGTCTCCATAATGCAGGAGCATGGTGTGGCATCTGTGTGTCATGTTTGGAGCTGTGTGTGATATAAAGGTACTGAATACCTTTTCTGTTTGTTTGATAAGCAGAGCCAGGTGTGAAGGTGAGCAGTGAGCTGGTGGCATCTGTTCAGTCCTTAGTGGCTGTCCTCCAACAGCAGATGGACACCAGCAGTCACCAGGATGCTACAGACACACAGGAAGGCAGAGGTCCTCCACAAACCAGGCTGACACATCATCTTCCAAATAACAATGTAGGACAACACTTCATCCCAAGCCGACTGTTTGGTGTTGTTTCCCAGCAACAACGGTGTCAGTGAGGTCGTTGGTTTAGGGCCGCTATGGCAGAATCAGAGCTCTTCTCCATTTTAAATCCTGTATGTCCAACCAGATGTTCATAATGTGAAGTGGTGATTGATGGGGTGATCAGTGTCATTTGCTGTTGTGAGTGCTCGGTGTGTGTGATGGCTCTGTGGTTCATTTCTGAAAGACAGGGTGTGGGAAGGGAGGTGGTTCTGGATGCAGTGTTGATGCTGGTAAATGAGTTTTTTTGTTGGATGTAGTTAAGATGGTAAAGAAGACTAAGGACACAGGCCTGAGGAGCTCTGGTGTTTGTGATGATGGTTGATGATAGGGGTGCTCCCATCGCTGGAAGCAGTATCAGCCGATCTGTGGGTCTATGTGTAGCCACTTCTCCGCGCTGGTCAACAAGCGATTCTGCTCCTCCCCCTCGCCTTTATAGAGACCACCGATCAAACAATTTAGAATAAATATGATCGATGTGATCGATAGGAGCACTCTTAGTCAATGATATTACTGTGGCTAGTCTGACAGCCTGTAGTCTGTGCTGAGGGAATTGTGAACCCAGTGGATGAGGAGCAGAGGGGAGTCCTGATGCCTCCGCTTTGCCTCCTTGATGCTAGTTTTCAGTCTTAGTATAGTAGTAGTATATCTGGCAGTATGTCTGGCTGCTGTGTGCTTCCTTGTCACCTGAACGAAAGGCAGAAACGCTGAAATGGCATCCTCCGACCATTGGCTGGCCCCATGGATTTGAGGCTTAGTGTGTTTCAGTTTAGGGTTGTTGTGTGGGCGCCAAGCCCCCAGGAAGAGCGGCGGGCTTTGAAGCAAATTTTCGTAGTGGCCAAACGGCGGTACTACAACGTCTGTGTCCGTCACGTGATGCCATTGGGCCCCAAAAGACTTTTTCCCATAGACTTCCATTGGGAAAGAGACGTCTGTAACTCAGAGGATAATTTTTTTTTTTTTTAGGTAAATCAACTTCCCAGTATGAACACTCTAATAGTCCTTATTTAAATCATTAGGTCCTAAAACTTGTAAGACGTACTAATAGCTGAATCCAGAGTTATTTCCCTTCCTCCGTTCATGTGAATGAGACCCAGACCGAGGCTGGAGCGAGGGCTGGGAGGAGGAGTTAAAGGGAACGCTACTGCACCTGCTCTATGGGCCCAATGGATGAGGAAGATCACCAGAAGATCCGGGTACTTTATCACTCGGCAGTCGGGCCATTTTGGCTTCATGCTCCACTGAGCAACTCTCATAGGAATGAACGAGAGCCTCCAACGCTGTATCCAGTTCTCTTTATATACATCCATGGTGGGAGCCGGAAAAAAAACATTGTGGTCTGCAAAATCAATGAGAGTATTTAGCCAGCATGGAGCTAGAACCCCCCCGCTACTAGCTCCACTGCTGCTTTGGTGTTAGCGCTGGATGTGGTCAGGGTCAGCATCTCCACATCTGGTGTGAAGACTTTGCTGTGGGTTCTGATGTTAATACACCACCTATTGTTGACATGGATGCAGACCCCAGCGCCGCCCTCCTTGCCCGACTGACTACTTTACTCCTGTAAACACAAATGAAGGAAAAATGATGGAGACTGACCTCGGAATGTGGAACGGCTTAGTCGAGCCAGTTTCAGTCAGGGTGATGATACAGAAGGCCATCTCTCCACCAGGCGTGGAGTAAACCCATCTTATTCCTAAGGGAACGTACATTTATCAGTATGATGGAGGGTAAAGGGGGTCTGAGGAGACGTTTCCTCAGTCAGATGCCTAATTCTACACCTCCATTCTGGTGGAAGGATAACTGCTGGCTTCATGATGCAGGATAGAAAATGGTAGTTGTAGAAAGTCTTCCCAGCTATAGGTGAGTGGTGTAGCCGCTAACCCGTGGTTGTAGCGCTGCGATCCAGAGGACTCACATCTACCATCTTAGACATTTAGCTACACAGGGGAGACTCTTACAAACTCACAAAAACTACAAAACAAGTCAAGCCGAGACGTCACATGGACGCTAACAGAGAAACACTAGACATGACAGATTGTGAAGTAGCAGCTCACCAGTTGGGGATCTACTGTATGTAGAAGAAATGAAGTGGGATCATTGTTCCTCTTTTACAAGATAGAGCTACAGTAGTTAGCCCTAATGTTATAGTACTGTTTTATTCAGACAGATGTGAGTAAGAATACATATACACTGTGGTTTGCTGAGAAGATCGGGACGCTTAACAGACCTGCCATGTCTAGGTATTGTTTCTAAGGTATTGGACGATCACTGTTTGGAGAAGCATTTGAGGAAGGACCAGTTGTCAATGTTGTCAGATGGGATGCCAATGAGGGATCATGTCAGTGTTACTGTGCTGGTGAACGTGAACAGATGAAATGTGAGGGGGAAAGTGTGAACTTCTGTGCATGTTAACAGCATATAATGCTTTTCTTCTATGACCATTTGTCCTTTACAAAGTCTATTGTGTTAGGTTTAATTCTTCACAGTTGATGATGCATCTGATGTCAGTGTTGATGTGTGACTTGCAGAGGGAGGAGGACGGCTCTCTGGTGGAGGAGCTGAGAGTCCAGCTGGCTCAGAAAGAGAGGGAGCTGCAGATGATGAAGGAAGGCACAGAGGAGCTCAACTCCCTCAGACAGCAGAACTACCTACTGCAAAGCAAGGTGCACAAACACACTCTTAGCACTGGACTGGACTGGACTGGTCTGGTCTGGTCTGGTCTGGTCTGGTCTGGTCTGGTCTGGTCTGGTCTGGACATGTACATACAATGTATGTAGTAGCATCAATAAGTAGTTAATTAAAGCTGCAAGCAGCAATGAACAGGCCCTGACCACTTGTGCACGTCGGGGGTACTGGCAAGATGCTGGTTGTGCATTTCCGTGACCGTCTGACACTGCATCACGAGTTAGATCGTATTTCTTGCGTGGAGTGCGTGGCGTTGGAAATGACGTTTTGCAAAGTTTGTACCACTTCCTTTGTCCACTATGTGGCGCTAGAGGACACATACACAAATTCTACGCTATGTTGCTGTATATCATGTGTAGATCACACCACGTAAATCTCATGTAAATTGGATGGTCATTGTCACATAAGGCTGACTTCCTGTTGTCACTAGGTGGCGCTATGACTACAACCCAATATGGTCATGTAGACTCTAATCCAGCATGTGAAATTTGGGGCAGATTGGACAACGTAAAGTCCAGTTACAACAGCTTCCTGTGTCATGGCGATACATGCAAATTGCCCACCTCGCCACGGCAACGCCGTTCCATGAAAACACTAAAGCTTCACAATTTACCACCATGAAGGTCTTGAGATTCTGCTGACAACATTTGAGATCGATCTGTTGAATCCTATAGGAGATCTATGACATCATCGTTCAAGGTATCGACTAATCCTCTGTGATTTAGAGCCACATTAGTCCGATGGTTATACCAACCAAATTTGAAACAAATCTGATAAACCCTCTTGGAGGAGTTTGTAAAAGTTTGCATAAAATACATGAAAAACGGACAATACTGAAAATGGCCGCCTCCCGGTTGGGCGGAGCTAATGAAAGCCAACGAGAAATATGTCTGAAATGATGAAAGCAATGTTGGTACCAAATTTTATCAATATTGGAGCAACTTTGTTCCAACTAAGGCCTTCCGAGCATTAGGGGGCGCTATGGAGCCCACTACACATGCATGAACCCAATCGCTGTATGTTCTCACAATGTTTACAGGTTTTGATGTATGCGCCAAGTTTCGTGAGTGTTCGAGTATACCAAGGGAGTCAAAAATGCGTTCAAAGGCTAAAAGTAATTAGGGGGCGCTGTAGAGCTGACGTGCCACGACCAAGCCCAGTTACACCACCAAATCCGAATAATCACCAGTCTGAACAAGGGTGCAAAGTTTCATGAGTTTTGGTGCATCCTAAAGTTCTCAAAAATGTGTTCGTAAAATGAACGCACAGAATCCAACATAGTTGACTTCCTTATAGGTGAAAAAAGTTCTTATAGATGAGAAGATGATCCCACCACATTCTATGAACATTGAAGGAACTTTTTCTAACCTCACATGTGTTTGGGGGCGCTGTGGAGCCTGCCGGCCTCGTCCGAGCCCAATCGCTGCAAAACTTTGCAATTTTCACCAGTTCTGAAGCGTGTGACAATTTGCGTGCGTGACAATTTGCGTGCATCCCAAGCACCTCAAAAATGTGACTCCACAGTAGAACAATAATAATCTTTACAAAAACAATAGTTTTCCTCTCACTTTGTGCCAGGGACACCGTTGGGCCCCCGGCACATTGGTGCTACGGCCCTAATAAGATGTGTGTTTTTATCTCTCCTCAGCTGCGAAGTGCAGAAGAGGCCAGTCAGAAGAAGAGATGGGCCGAGGCCACTGACTCTGCTGCAGAGGGAAAGCTCCAACAGATTGATAAAGAAATAAAGGAGCAGGAGACGCTCATAAAAGGTTACCAGCAGGTTTGTTTCTCTTAATGTCTTCACTGTTCATTTCTGTCCTTAATCTGTGTGGTTTTCCCACTGATCTTCATTTCATCAAATCTCCTCTTTTGATATACTGTCATTTTTTTCATTAACCTTTATTTAACCAGGTTTAGACCCATTGAGATTAAAATCTCTTTTTCAAGAGCGACCTGGCCAAGAATGGCAGCAGTGCAAACAATTTCATACACACACATTAAAAAACAATAGATCAGCTCAAAGGTGCCATACCGTAAAAGTGCAGGGAAGCCATATAATCCTATTTTAATCAAAACAAGTACAATCATGGATAGAGTCGGTTTCTATAGATTTAACCATGCCTTTAAATTCATTTAGAGTGACTAGGTGCTGGAGTTGAAGTTCAGTTTGCAGGCTATTCCATGCAAATGGTGCAGAAAACATAAAAGCCTTCTTTCCCAACTCAGTCCGAACTCTGGGAACAGCCATGAGAATAGTGTCCTGAGATCGTAACCCAAAATTGCCATGATTTCTGGTTAGAAAGACAGATAAATAACAGGGGAGTCTACCCAGAATGGCCTTTTAGATAAAAAGATACCAATGGCTAAGCCGACGTATTGACAGAGCAGGCCAATTGACTTTGGAGTACAATACACAGTGATGAGTGAGGGCTCTACAGTTTGTAACAAACCTTAAAGCACCGTGATATACAGTATCCAACATATGGAGACAATAGACTGATGCATTCATGTAAAGCAGATCACCGTAGTCAAGAACAGGCAAGAACATTGCTTTAACCAGTTTCTGTCTGACATCAAGAGAAAAACAAGACTTGTTTCTAAAATAAAAACCTAACTTCAATTTCTACTTTTTCACCAGACTCTGTATATGAGGTTTAAAAGAGAGGTGGTCATCAATTAAAAATCACAAGTATTTGTATGTGGAGACTGCCTCAATTTGTTGACCTTGAGTAGTAACAATACTCTGATTCAACTCCCTCTGATTCAACTCCATTTGATTCTATTCCAAGCTTGTCGACTCTGTTCTGCTTTTGTGTCAATAATTTGGGGTTTAGAGAAATGTACTTCCTTTGTTAGGGCGCCGGGATGTAGACAAAAACTCATTTTCACCTCAGCCATGTTTCAGAATGTGTTCCCAGTTGTGGCAACTTCTGGATTTTGATGGGCACACCCTCAAACTCAGTTGGCAATGGGAAATTGGCCCGAGATCACGTTCTTATTCATCAGCAACTCCAGCACATTTGTGAGTTATTTAGGAATCTTCCTACCGTGACTCTCAGCAAGGAGAGCGTGATGTGAAAATGCGGTGTGGGAATACGGAAAATGTGTATTTTTTGTCAATGAGGCCAAATGAGTTTCCTTCTTAGTAACAGTGTTCCTGGCATTAACATTCCCAGACACTGTCTAATGGGCTAGCTTTAACACAATACAAAAACTAATCGGACTCCAAATGTAATGCTAACGCTAACTGTTGTGGCTAGCCCCGTTCTGTGACCAACATATTACAGAGGCAAGTGCATATCAGCTACATTACCATCTTCATCGTATCCCAGCTGCTGGGCGATCTCATGCCGTATATGTGTGGTATCATGTGGTTGTTGAGGTAGTCGTCATTGGTTTGTCGTACATTATTGGGAGTTAAAGCTTCAGTAGGCAACAAGTTTTTGGCATCATTGGGCAAAAAAATCCATAATAACCTTTCAGCATATTGTAATTCAAGTGTTCTGAGAGATAACTAGACTTCTGCTCCTCCTCATGGCTCATGGTCATTTCAGAGAGAGAGAGCGTTCCTATTGGCTGGGCTCCAGCTGGTGGGCGGTGCTTGGTATTTCCTCAACAGATCTCAACATGGCTGTTGGCTCAATAAACTTTCTGATTTTACAGCTAAACAGTACACTACAAGATGATTCTGAGAACATGTGAGGAGAGAAATAGACATTACAGTAACAGAATATTGATTCATATTTGATCAGCCTAGTTTGACCGTTTGATCAGAGTTGGTGAGTGATTGACTCGTGGCTCTCATATAGACGGAAGCTGGACAGCAGACCTCAGATCAGCTCTTACTGCTTGTTTTCCTCCGGTCTGTGAAATCTTGCAGATGCTGTTAGGAGCACCGGAGGACACAGAGGAACATGATTTTTTTCAGATTACCTGTCTCATGCACTACTGTCAGGATATAGTGGCCGTTCTATAAAAACAACTTTTCTTAATCATATTTGCTCAATTTCTACCCACTGCTGCTTTAAGGGGACAACCCATTGTTATTCCCAAACCAATAGTCCTTTTTTTGCTTTGTCTTCTTCTTTTTCCTCTTGTGTTTTGAATAGTCGTACTATAGCGCAGTAAAACTGAGTGTATTTTACAGGAGAATGAGAAGCTGTATGAGCAGATGAAGGCTCAGCAGGTTAAGAGTAAAGCCAACGAGGAGGCCATGTTTAATGAAAACCAGAGGCTGCTGAATGAGCTGGCCTTCACAAGGTGGGTTCAGTAAATGTGTGTCTATCAGAGCTGTGAATGCATTTTTGCTTGTGCATGTCTTCCAAATATGAATGTCCATTGAAAGGAACAATGTGTAGGATTTGGCGTCATCTAGCGGTGTGGTTGCAGATTGCAATGAACTGAGTACCCCTCCGCTCACTCCTCCCTTTCCAAGACTGCAGTAACTTAAGTCGCCAAGTGCAAAACCGTGGTGACGCTGTTCGCCTTGCCCAGAGGTCATCCTTACCATAATAACACTACTTTAGGAGCAACAGAAGTCAGACGGCGGCTGGTGGTACCACGCTTTCACACTCTGCGGCTCACGTTACCACAGTTTCACAAGCCTGTTGGAGAACTACGGTGGCCTTCAGGTAATGTAGAAACATGAAAGGCTCTCTCTAGAGCCAGAGTTTGGTTTGTCCGTTCTGGGCTACTGTAAAACATGGAGGAGCAACATGGAGGACTCCATGAAGAGGACCTGCTCCCTATGTAGATATGAAGGATTCATTCTAAGCTAACGAAAACACAACCATTCTTGGTTTCAGGTTATTATACACTAATGAAAACTAGTTATGAATATTATATTCCATTTTTGCTAATAGATCCACCTAAATGTTACACACTGTTCCTTTAAAATGTATGTTGGCCTTATGAAAGTCCATATCATGACCTTTTGACCTTTTTTCAGAACAAGTGTTGTTTCTATTCTCTGTCATTGTTCCATCTTCACCAGGGAGCAGCTGACTAAAACCTCAAGGACTGTGGGAAATGTCTGCTTAATGGATCACACTCAACGCATTACAGACTTGTTAGCGCAAATAAATACATTTCAGGTGAGTACAGCAATCACTGAAACCGAGTTTCTTAAGTTCAGCCCCCTCAGTTACCAAAGAGATGTGTTTCTGTGTTCAGAGGAATGAGGCCAAGCTGTCTGAGGACATTCACAGACTGAAGCAAGAGAAGCAGGCTCTGGAAGTAGAGCTGCAGCTGATGAGGAAAGAGAGGGACCTAGCTACAGCTCAGGCCCGGTCTGTCTCAGGTAGAACTGGATTCAGGACTGTGCTAGTGGTGGAAGTTAAATCAAAGACTGTTGTAATCTTGGATATTAAACAATTAGAGGGAGATTTTCATACTATATATGCATAAGTGATCTTTGGTGTTACTGACAACTAATATCTATTTTGAATGTGTCAGAGGACAAGACTTTTGAGATGCGTGTGTTGGAGGACAAGCACAGAGAAGAAGTGGCGGCCATGAAGAAGAAGCTGCAGTGGTTTGCTGAGAACCAGGATCTGCTGGACAGAGATGCTGGCAGACTGAAGGCTGCTACAGCTGAGATACAGCAGCTCAAAGAGCAGGTGAGACTCCTTTACCTGCACTGACTATACTGTATGTAATGATCTATACAAAGCCCTCCTCGTCTCCTGTTCTTTTCCTTGCAGTAACACATTAATTCATAGCCTTCATTTACTTCGCAAAACAACTTCATCTTTGAGGTCTCCCGGCCCTTTAACAAAACCTGCCCCCCCATGCTAGTCTGGATCACATCTGAAGCTCAGTAAGTGGGCCACCTTGTATATACAGTGTGAATCGTAAAGCCACTAAAAGTCTGACCCAAAGGGCACTCCTGAAATATAAGTATAGATGTTCCTTCAGATCTTTGACATTTGTAAGAATATAAACAATATAATATCTTCAACTGGATCAAACTCATTTTTAAATCAAGAGATATTTTCTGCAGAAGACTTGCAGTACATTCCTTTTTGATTGGTTTAGTCATCATTGTTCTGTTATACTAAGGACAAGTTGGGATTTCTGCTGGTTGTAGCATAATTTCACTGGACACGCATAGTTTCTAGTGTTTGACCTAGGGCTGTCAATTGATTAAGTATTTAATCGCATGATTGTCCATAGTTAATCGCGATTAATCGCACATTTTTTATCTGTTTTAAATGTACCTTAAAGGGAGATTAGTCAAGTATTTAATCCTCTTATCATATCCTCTTATTATAATAACATACTGGAATTCTTTATTCAGGTGGTGTTCCTCTTTAAGTTTTTAAACTGTAACAGTGCTGGATAGTTAAAGGGTTTCTAGTAGTATGTGAGATTTCAAATAGCGAAATAAAACTGAACATGAATTTCCCACGAAACATTCAAATTGAGAAGAGGTGTAACACATATCAGTGTTGTCCAGCAGAGAGCAGTATCCACCTTCAGAGACTAAATGAAAAGCACTGTCATTGGTTTTCATGAGGTACTAGGAAGACACACCATCCGTGCCAAAATGAAAAATGACCAACTGTCCAGACACAGCTATGGAGGCGGAACAATGGGTTCCATCCATGGATGTATATAAAGAGAACTGGATAGAGCTAAGGAGGCGGAACCATGGGTTCCACCCATGGATGTATATAAAGAGAACTGGATAGAGCTATGGAGGCGGAACCATGGGTTCCACCCATGGATGTATATAAAGAGAACTGGATACAGCTATGGAGGCGGAACAATGGGTTCCATCCATGGATGTATATAAAGAGAACTGGATAGAGCTAAGGAGGCAGAACCATGGGTTCCATCCATGGATGTATATAAAGAGAACTGGATAGAGCTAAGGAAGCGGAACCATGGGTTCCATCCATGGATGTATATAAAGAGAACTGGATAGAGCTAAGGAGGCGGAACAATGGGTTCCATCCATGGATGTATATAAAGACAACTGGATACAGCTATGGAGGCGGAACCATGGGTTCCATCCATGGATGTATATAAAGAGAACTGGATAGAGCTAAGGAGGCAGAACCATGGGTTCCACCCATGGATGTATTAAGAGAACTGGATACAGCTAAGGAGGCCGAACCATGGGTTCCATCCATGGATGTATATAAAGAGAACTGGATAGAGCTAAAGAGGCGGAACCATGGGTTCCATCCATGGATGTATTAAGAGAACTGGATAGAGCTAAGGAGGCGGAACCATGGGTTCCATCCATGGATGTTTATAAAGAGAACTGGATAGAGCTAAGGAGGCGGAACCATGGGTTCCATCCATGAATGTATATAAAGACAACTGGATACAGCTATGGAGGCGGAACCATGGGTTCGATCCATGGATGTATATAAAGAGAACTGGATAGAGCTAAGGAGGCAGAACCATGGGTTCCACCCATTGATGTATTAAGAGAACTGGATACAGCTAAGGAAGTGGAACCATGGGTTCCATCCATGGATGTATTAAGAGAACTGGATACAGCTAAGGAGGCGGAACCATGGATGTATATAAAGAGGACTGGATAAAGCTATGGAGGCGGAACCATGGGTTCCACCCATGGATGTATATAAAGAGAACTGGATAGAGCTAAGGAGGCGGAACCATGGGTTCCATCCATGGATGTATATAAAGAGAACTGGATACAGCTATGGAGACGGAACCATGGGTTCCATCTGCTGACAGCTTAATGGCAGCCATGACGGACAGCCTTTTGCCTTTAAACAGTGTCCTGGAAATATATAGAACAATATGTATTTCTCATTCTCAGCTCCAGTTTTTGTGAGAACTGAACATTAATGTGTAGTGTGCCTGCGGTGTGGGCATCAACCTGTGAGGCTGCAGCTGCTAAAGGAAGTTCTTGGAGTATCAGCTACGGCCAAACAATTCATATACAGACGTGGACAAAATTGTTGGTACTCTTCCGTTAAAGAAAGAAAAACCCACAATGGTCACTGAAATAACTTGAAACTGACAAAAGTAATAATAAATAAAAATGTACTGAAAATTCACTAATGAAAATCAGATAATGCTTTTGAATTATGGTTCAACAGAATCATTTTAAAAAACAAACTAATGAAACTGACCTAGACAAAAATGATGGTACCCTTAACTTAATGTTTTGTTGCACAACCTTTCGAGGCAATCACTGCAGTCAAGCGATTTCTGTAACTCTCAATGAGACTTCTGCACCTGTCGACAGGTATTTTGGCCCACTCCTCGTGAGCAAACTGCTCCAGCTGTCTCAGGCTTGAAGGGTGCCTTCTCCAGACTGCATGTTTCAGCTCCTTCCACAGATGTTCAATAGGATTTAGATCAGGGCTCATAGAAGGCCACTTCAGAACAGTCCAATATTTTGTTCTTAGCCATTCTTGGGTGTTTTTAGCTGTGTGTTTCTGGTCATTATCCTGTTTGAGGACCCATGACCTGCAACTGAGACCAAGCTTTCTGACACTGGGCAGCACATTTCGCTCCAGAATGCCTTGATAGTCTTGAGATTTCATTGTACCCTGCAAAGATTCAAGACACCCTGTGTCAGATGCAGCAAAGCAGCCCCAGAACTTAACCTAGCCTCCTCCATGTTTCACATAAGGTACAGTGTTCTTTTCTTTGTATGCTTCATTTTTGCGTCTGTGAACATAGAGCTGATGTGACTTGCCATAAAGCTCCAGTTTTGTCTCATCTGTCCAAAGGACATTCTCCCAGAAGCTTTGTAACTTGTCAATATGCATTTTGGCAAATTCCAGTCTCGCTTTTTTATGATTTGCGTCCTCCTCGGTCGTCTTCCATTAAGTCTACTTTGGCTCAAACAGCGACGGATGGTGCGATCTGACACTGATGTACCTTGACCTTGGAGTTCACCTCTAATCTCTTTGGAAGTTGTTCTGGGCTCTTTGGTTACCATTCGTACTATCCGTCTCTTCAATTTGTCATCAATTTTCCTCTTGCGGCCACGTCCAGGGAGGTAGGCTACAGTCCCGTGGACCTTAAACTTCTGAATAATATGTGCAGCTGTAGTCACAGGAACATCAAGCTGCTTGGAGATGGTCTTATAGCCTTTACCTTTAACATGCTTGCCTATAATTGTCTTTCTAATCTCCTGAGACAACTCTCTCCTTAGCTTTCTGTGGTCCATGTTCAGTGTGGTACACACCATGATACCAAACAGCACAGTGACTACTTTTCACCCTTTAAATAGGCAGACTGACTGATTACAAGTTTGAAGATACCTGTGATGCTAATTACAGGACACACCTTAGTTTAACATGTCCCTATGGTCACATTATTTTACATCTTTTCTAGGGGTACCATAATTTTTTTGTCCAGGCCAGTTTCATTAGTTTGTTTTTTAAAATGATTCTGTTGAACCAAAATTCAAAAACAATGTCTGATTTACATTAGTTAATTTTCAGTAAATTTTTATTTATTATTACTTTTGTCAGTTTCAAGTTATTTCAGTGACCATTGTGGGGTACCAACAATTTTGTCCACGTCTGTAAATGTTATTGAAATCGCAAAATATGGCCGCAATATTTATTAAAGGTGAAATGTGTGTCGAAATACCATTTTAAAGTAAATATTGTGGTGCTGCAGAGATGTCCTGGCTTACACATCATATTCTACAGACTGAAGAAAACATCTTTGTTTGGTACAGATCCCTGCTAAATCACACCATAATCATTGGAATAAGTTTTTCAATGAAAATGCAATTAATGATGTCAAAATTACCTCTAATATCGCAAATCATATCGCAATCGCAGTATCAGTCAAAATAGTTGCAATTATGTATTTCTTTTGGAAATTGTTGAACTGTGATGTGTGACTGAAAGTGTGCTGAACAGTTTAACAGGTTAATGCTGCTTCCTGTGTTGTAATTGACAGCTTGTCTCCATTTCAGGTAGAAAAAGTGAAACTGGATGTGGGTAAAAGTAGCAGTGAGCAGCAGAGGAAGGCCAAAGAGAAAACAGTGGACACTAAGAGGGTGCAGGAGCTTCAGCGACAGGTTTCTCACACACACAAACAAGCTAACTAATCTCTCTCTCCCTTCCCTCTCCAGTCATTATTTATAAAGTCTTTCTCTCTTTACCAGGTGAATGAGCTGGAGCAGATACTAAGACGTAGAAACCCAAACTCCCTGCCTGCTCTGATCTACGCTGCAGCCACGGCTGGAGCTCCAGAGGATGTGGCCGCCCAGACGTCCCCCCCTAGCAGGATCATTGCCCTGCTGGAGCGCAGGATTCAGCGTCTGGAGGCTGAGCTGGAGGGTCATGATGAGGAGGCCAAGCGCAGCCTGCGGGTCATGGAACAACAGTTCCACAGGATCAAGGTATAGCTAAAGTCAATACTGTAAATATTATTCAAGTAGCACTTTTTAAACTGCAAACATGTAACCTATGCTCAATGAAGATGTGGTAACACTGAGTTACAGTTTAATAACCAGGTCAAGTTATATTTAAGAATGCCCTATTAGCAATGAGACACATTTACCGAGAGATTTACTACTACTGACAGCACAGTGTGGAAATAAGAGTAAAGAGTAGCTCTGATCACATGATTAACCACGTGTGCTCAGAGAAGTTATAGAGCGCTGCAGGAACGACTCCGAAATCACAGAAATGAGTCAACATTTTTAGCACTTCCTGTTCTCTCGTCTGGAATTCAATGGGTTTTTAGTTAGATGTCTGAAATAAGGTCTGTGGTTAACACAAGCTGAAGGGATTTTATCGTTTTGTTCTACAATTTATTACACGGCTGTGTTAAGATAAGATAAGATAAGATATTCCTTTATTAGTCCCACAGAGGGAACTTTTGCAGTGTACAGCAGCAAAGGGGATAGTGCAAAAAACAAGAAGCATCAGTAAAGACAAAAAGCAAGATACAACACAGTGCAAAACAAAAGTGAAACAAAATGTGAACAATTTAAATAGAAAGAAATATAAAAATAGGAACAATATAAACAAGGGGAAATATTAAAAATAGCAACAATATATACAGTATTGACTATTCAATTCTGATTGGTCTATCACGGCATCTGCGGTCTGTAATTTCTGTATAACAGACCGTTGCTATGTATAACAGACCGTTGCTATGTATAACAGACTGTTGCTATGTATAACAGACCGTTGTTATGTATAACAGACCGTTGCTATGTATAACAGACTGTTGCTATGTATAACAGACCGTTGCTATGTATAACAGACTGTTGTTATGTATAGCAGACCGTTGCTATGTATAGCAGACCGTTGCTATGTATAACAGACTGGTTTTATGTATAGCAGACCGTTGCTATGTATAGCAGACCGTTGCTATTTACAACAGACCGTTGCTATGTATAGCAGACAGTTGCTATGTATAGCAGACCGTTGCTATGTATAACTATGTATAACAGACTGTTGCTATGTATAACTATTTATAACAGACCGTTACTATGTATAACAGACCGTTGCTATGTATAACAGACCGTTGCTATGTATAACAGACCGTCGTTGCTATGTATAACAGACCGTTGCTATGTATAGCAGACTGTTGCTTTGTGTCAAAAAAATTGATTTATACAGTAAGTAGCTGTGTAATAAGCGGGATAATGTACAGCTAGAGGATCATTGTTGTGAAAGAATCCCTTTCAGAGCGATGCTGATCTTTCGTCGTTTCTTTCACAACAATGACCCGCTACATTATCCCTTACATAAAATATGTCAATAAATATTTCTAAAAGTAGACTATTAAACAACATCACACCAGACACTAGTCCGCCTTTAGCTTAGTGGTGGTGACGTGAAGTCATGTGACAGTGGTGTAGTTCGTTTATAGCCTAACGTTAGCTTTTTACTTCTGGGGATCGCATTTACGCTTCAAAATCCTAAAGTTGTGTTCGTATGTGGAGATTGTCTTGCTTAAAAAAACGTGTCAGTATTATAAACGTATGTTTGCCACAGAGATTATTTCCTGCAATAATCCAAAACCCAATGGAAAAAATTAAAAAAACATTTTTTTTATTTTATTTTAAATTGTGCGTGCGTTTGTGTGTGTACAATCCTTAAAGCAGCTATAATCAATATTTGTATAGTAACAGTGTATGAAATGACGATGTGGAAACAATGTGACGGGTCGCTCATAGTGATGAACCTCCAGAGAATAACCAGCTGAATCTACAGCTCCTCTCTGCTTTACAGAGCTTTATAGAGAGAGTCAGCTCAGTGTTCATCTCTACTGTTGTGGTTCACTCTCACCGCTCTCATAGTGTTCTTTTCAGCCGCAGCAGGCAGCTGTTTTCAGAGAAACAGCTTTAAAACCACTGTTCACTACCTGCTCAGCAGCAGAAAGACAATTAGAGACTAGCTGGTGAACATAGTGGAGCATTCATGAGTTGGTAGAGACCAAAACCAGAGCTAAAAGAGAATTCCACGATGACAAAGCTGCTCACAGGCTGCAATGTAATCCTATTGGGGAAAGCTGGCAGCATCATCTACGTCCACTAAAAGTGCTGGTTTTTACCATGACGGGCTCTGATTGTTATTTTACGTCTCTGACATCATGGAAGGAGTTTCGCTCGAGGAGAAGTCTCGTTGTGAAATCTGGAGAGGTGGCGTGTTGCTGGAAGACAACGGTGGAATAGTGGAACACATCCACGGTGGAAACGTGAGTGTTTGTTGTGTTGGAGGACGGAAAGAGTAGCTTAGTGTTATCTTAAAGATTTTCAATGTCATGGCTGAATATTTAGATGATTTCCACAATGTGGATGAGCTCTTTGAATTGGTATTTATCTGAGCCAGAGTATACAGATATTCAGATTTCACCAGACTTCTCCTTGAGAGGGACCTGGACACAATAACCAACAGACCGGATCAAGAGGAAGGTCAGTGAAGAGGTTTTTATTTATCTGTAGGGTCCTTTCCATGCTGTTGTCAGACACTTCTAATAACAATCTGAGCCTGCCAGTGGCTAAAATAAGCACTTTTAGTGGACGTAATGTTACGTTGATGCTGCTCACTGCCCTCACAGCTGTCTACAGTGTTCGCCTTCAATACTGGACCAGTTTCAGAAATTGTTGTGGTGTATTTGAATATTTCTGCATACTGGGGTCCCTAAACAGTCTTGGAGTTACATAAACTGGTTATGACTATAAAACAGGATGGATGGATCAGACTAGAGACCTAGAGCATTCAGAGGATGTATGGATCAGACTAGAGACCTAGAGCATTCAGAGGATGGATGGATCAAACTAGAGAGCTAGAGCATTCGGAGAATGGATGGATGTAAACTAGAGACCGAGAGCATTCAGAGGATGGATGGATCAGACTAGAGACCTAGAGCATTCAGAGGATGGATGGATCAAACTAAAGACCGAGAGCATTCAGAGGATGGATGGATCAGACTAAAGACCTAGAGCATTCAGAGGATGGATGGATCAAACTAGAGACCTAGAGCATTCAGAGGATGGATGGATCAGACTAGAGACCTAGAGCATTCAGAGGATGGATGGCTTTCCTAGCTAGATTGACAATAAGGGGGTTTCTGAGCAGTTTACACAACAGTGCTCACCATCCAATCATTGAAAAATGCAATTCTTGCAGAAATCTCCAAATGTCAAAAGTTTTTGATCCCAAATCACAGCATGGCTTTTTCTATGGTGTTCCTCAAGGTCTTGGTGTCTTAATGTGGTATTTTGGAGGGATTATTGATCATTTTTATCAGTTCTCCAGTGGTAAAAAAAATATAAATTTAGCACCAAATCTGTATCAAATGGTATCAACCCAAAAATTGCAGCAATATATGAGACATAATAGAGCATGGGGGTGGCCTTTATATACTTATATCCTAATGTTCTTAGCCCTTGTACACTTTCACTATTTATTTTAATTATTAATTAATTGATCAATTATTATTTATTTTTGATTTATGACTAGAACAACTTGACACAGTGCTGAGCTGCATCTCAAATTAATCTACTACTCACTACTTCTATGTGACATCTACTGCTGACCTGCTGTCTCCCCCTAAAGACCCCCTGTACCCCCCTAAAAAAGATTAAAACGGGTCTATGAAAGAGGGGGGGAGTGGAAAAGGTTAACTGTATCATAATGTGATGTAAAACAATATGCTTTTACAAATTGTTTATGAAAACATGAAATTTCAACATGTGTGTCTGTGTGCATCGTTTAGCTCCGCTATGAGCAGCAGATCTCAGAGCTGGAGCAGCAGCTGGAACAGAAACAGCAGCTGGAAGCAGCAAACTCAGCAGCTGGGACCGAGCCATGGATGTCACAGGTTGGAACACTGGAGGAAGAGCTGCAGCGTGTGAAGGAAAGCCATCAGGAGAAAGCAAAAACCCTCCAGGACCAGATTGAGTCTCTCCAGCAGCAGCTCAAACACAAAGTTAGCACAAGTGCTAATGTTACCCAGGTTATTAACATTAGCTTTAGCCTCAGTGTTAGCTCCAGGTGGCCTGTGGAGATGTATCAATGAAAGGTCTTTCTTGTCTTTACAGGCCCAACCGAGTCCAGGCCGACACCAGCGTCAAGCCGAGGCAGCGTTTGGCGCCCGAATAGAGCGGCTGAAAGAAGACCTTGCCTCCAAGTCACGGACCAATCAGGAGCTGTGTCGCACCGTGGAGAGACTGCAGAAGGAGCGGAAGAACATGCTGTCTGTCCCCAACCCCCGACCAGAAACACGTTCTACAGAGACAAAACGACAACCAGGCCCAGCCAAAACACTCTGTTCTGCTGCTGGAGGAGGGGAAGAACTGTTTCCAGCTGCTCATTATGAGAAGACCTACCAGCCCACTGTCTTTACAGGTATGGATGTGGACGTTGTCTTCTCTGCATGCTGAGATGAATATTAAAATATGTTGTGTATGCCCTGATTTCCAAAAAGAAAACCAGATTAACAAAATAGCTTCGACTGTGCTAAACTGTCCTTTACTCAATCTTAAAATCAAACCGGGCGCCCCAATAGCTCAGTTGGTAGAGCGGGCGCCCATATAACACGGCTGAGTCTTAACCGCGGCGGCCCGGGCTTGAATTTGACCTGCGGCCATTTCCGAATGACGCCCCCCCCTCTCTCTCTCTCCCCCTTTCTAGACTATCCACTTTCCTTTCAATAAAGGCATGAAAATGCCCAAAATAGATATAAATGCAAACCAAATGCCAAGCAATGCAGATGCATCTAAATTGTGATCATGTTGCATGTCTTTCCTTACATAATAATACTAATAACTACTAATATCTCTAATATTTGCTAGAGCTGTACCGATTAGTTCGAAGCTTCATTCATAAACATTGACATTCAAATTCAAAAATCAACATTTGAATGCTGCATAGCCTTTTTTTTGCAGATGTATTAATTCTGTTTAAACCTGGTATTTCTGCCCAGTTGCAGATAAAGATTAGGCTACACTAATGTTATTATGTAGTATTATACTCTCTGTAGAATCACATCCCAGTGGTGGCTGTGTAGGATTGTTTCCGATTGGTGTGGTCCAGATGTTTCCAGTAACTCCAGGGCGTTTTAAAGTCCAAATTTATTGAAAAAAGAGATGTAATCATTTCCAAAATTCACTACATGTTTTTATATAACAAAATATTTTGCTTCAGTCCGTACTTGTCGGCATTTAGCCTTCCAAAAACAACATTTTCACTGCGGTCAAAAAACTGTTTTCTCTCCCGCTAGCCGCACACAAAGGGAGGCACTGACGAGTTCTATTCATTAAAGAAAGTTGATTGAATTCATTTTAACTCATTTAATCTGAATCACTTTATTCAATTTGAGGATTTTGTTCCATGATTTTTTTTTTTTTTTGAGGTGATGACGTCATTAAATATGACGACAGACATTAGAAGCTTCATTTCAGAATAGCTCAATAGAATAGAAGCTGTACATTCGGTACAGCCATAATCTCTGGCTGAGCTCGAGGTATTTCCAGATATTTGTATTTGCCAAATTACAGGTTTATATCAAATAATCAAAGGAAAGGACATTACCCTCTTTCTATACAATATGTCTCCTAAGCATCAGATCCCTGTATTACCATACTGCTTTCAGCAGAATGGTTCGTTAGCTTCTAAAACTTAAAACTTAAACTTAAATATGCAACGTGGACTGCGGTTTTCAGTCAGGGTCCACTTTTTCTTTGATTCGCCATTTTCCAAAAATTCTACAATTAAGTTTTTGTGGGATAGTTGACTAAATAGTGTTAGAAAAAGAGAGTGGGAAGAGCTCTGCATGTCACTTTTTGATAGTTGAGAGCAGGATTTTTGCCATTTTTTTGTGTCCAAACTTTTTAAAAGGCGAGAGTGACTGATAAGAGTCCAAACACGCATGAGGCCAGGACAAGTCCAAGATAATACAAGAAAATGCATCAAGACCAGACGGGAGTACTACAACCCTGGTTGTGAGAGGTTGTCAGAAAATTTCCAGTAAACTTCTGGAAAATTTCCAAGGGAAGTTAAGCTCGGGAGTTTTGGAATTTTCAATACAAACTTCAATAAAAACAAATCTTACCTTTTTAATAGTCAACTTATTTGGGTGAAAAATACACATACAAATCGATACTAGGTCTTATGGAAAGTTGTGGTTATATTAAGTATGCCTATTTAAAGGGACTGTTTCTAACTTCTTACACGTATAAATCACCCGTGTCAGTGTTCTATGCGCGCTCGCATATGGGAGCTCACTTGTGGCTACACCGTTCAGACAAGACTCCAACACAAACTACACGGAAGCACCAAAGCACCTAAGTTGTATCTAGTGAAGCCCGTCTTGCAAAACAATGTCGGAGGACGCGGGGGAGACCGTAGCTTTGGTCTCCAGGGCCGGAGTCTCTGCTGTACTCTGCTCCTCTGCTCCTCTGCCTGCCTGCTTGCCTTCACTCAGCTCGCTCCACCTAACGTGCATGTGCGCACACTCCACACTGCAGAAGAGTTAGTTTAGCTCTGAGAATATCTAGTGAATGTTCAGTGGACGTTTGTGCAGAAATAACTGCTGCAGCTCCTCCAGACCAACAGAGGTTTCCCGTGTCTTGTGAAGTGACGGGGCTCCGCAGAGAGAAACGTTATCGTCTCCGACCAAAACTCCGGTGTCTCCCCTGTTCCCTCCGGCCGCGGTCGGGAGGCTGAAGCAGGAAGAGCCAACACTAGGATCAGCATTGATTCATGGAGAGACCTTCGTCTGGTCAGCTAACATTACTGCCAAGCAGCTGGAATATAGAGTGATATTGTGCTTTTAGCTGACGTGTGTCGCCTCACTGTTTTGAGCGATGCTCCTTCATGTCTATGTAGAGCGAGCAAGCGCGAGCAACAGGACGCTGACTTCCGTTGACTTAACGGCCACAGGTGTTGCTGTTAACAAGCATTTCTGATTCTTACAAACTGTCCCGTTAATTGAATAGTAACCTGCACTGCATTAAGCAGCACTCTTCCATCACATACAGATCATTTGGTAGCATCCCATTAAATAGGAATTCCGTAAATAACAACCCTCTGCATGCACAGTGCCTTCTGTCTCGTGCACTGTGTGAGCTAAAGGACTAAAAGTCTGGATTATATTACTGGAGTGAATATGTTCTATTTTAGTTAACCAGCAGATATAAGCCTTAAGCAAAGTACACAGTTTATAACTTGTTAACACCTTCTGCTAGTTTTTGCTAGCTACTGTGACCATGTAGGATGTAGCTTGATTGAGTTTGCTAATGCTAATTGAGGAATTTTGATTAATCCTGATTAATTAATCAAATTACCTTTGGTAAATGGTAAATGGTAAATGGACTTGTATTTATATAGCACTTTTCTAGTCTTCCGACCACTCAAAGCTCTTTACACTACATGTCAGTATTCACCCATTCACACACACACACACTCATACACTGATGACAGAGGCTGCTATGGTGCCAACTTTGCCCATCAGGATCTAATCTAAATACTCACTCACACAATGACACACACAATTTGGGTTTAAGTGTCTTGCTCAAGGACACATCGACTTACCACATTTCACATTGTATTTGGCAGATTAATGGTTTATGTCTGCTTATGATATGGTCAAATATTTCTTTCTATCTGCATATGACATGGTGAATACAGCCTGAGCCAATAACCCCTACATTTCCATTTTATTCCCATAAATTTCCATAAAATCCTGTTAATGCCCATTAGAAGTTTCCACCTCGAATATTCCCGTAATTTTGCAACCCTAGTTGTGAAACCAACCAGTGATGTCTGTCTTGTGCGTTGACTACAGTTTCATGTGATTAAAAAACAGATCAGAAATGCTTCTTGTTCTATTTGAAGAGCTGCAGCAGGAGGGTGAGCGGCAACATACTGTATACCCTCAAACCAACCTAGCAGTATTCAGGTGACTGGAGTTCTGTAGAAGCACTGCTTTACTTGAAGGATAGGTTCACATTATTTGAGTCCATCTTAAAACAATACTCTCATGCCCAAATATTCATTGAAAATTGACAAATATACTGTAGCTGTCCACACTGGCCATGAAGAAATCCTTCCTACAGTGACTTCACTGGGGGACAATATCTGTCGTCCCTGTTCTGTGTGATAATGAGGGCTGTCAATGTTAACGCCATAATAACACGTTAACGCTAATCTGTTCATTTCTTTAACGCAACTTGTGATTTTTAAATTGTAGCGTCTCAGTTATAAAGCTAGAGTGAATATACTGGTATCATATGAAACTAGAAAACCTGATGAATCCATCGGTACCAACCATGTCATAGCGTCGGGAAGTACAAATAACGCTCCAAACTTACACTAAATGTTGGCGAGGAAAAACTCATGTTTATTTTCAAAGGGGTCCCTTGACCTCTGACCTCCAGATCAGTGAATGTAAATGGGTTCTATGGGTACCCACGAGTCTCCCCTTTACAGACATGCCTACTTTATGATAATCACATGCAGTTTGGGGCAAGTCATAGTCAAGTCAGCACACTGACACACTGACAGCTGTTGTTGCCTGTTGGGCTGCAGTTTGCCATGTTACGATTGGAGCATATTGTTTTATGCTAAATGTAGTACCTGTGAGGGTTTCTGGACAATATCTGTCATTGTGTTGTGTTGTTAATTGATTTACATTAATAAATATATACCTACATTTGCATAAAGTAGGATGTGACGGTGAGGACATTTTCCCACCGGATAATAAACTCGTGACAACATTACACCGCTGTAATCGGTAACACTTTTGACACATTTGACAAGAAAAGATGACGGTCAGTATCTGTAGCGCGCTGACTTTGACCTTTATTGTAGATGACAGTGTGTCTGGCCTCTCCGGTCCAGCCGGTGATCGCTGCTCCTTCTGTAAAAAAAAGCCAAACGACAGTTGGGGCGGTGGGTACGTAATGTAATCGGTGTGAGCCCGACCACCGTGTAACAACGGTAACACCGACTACCATGACAAGCCTACATAGAGCGGCATATCTGTCCACTCCCATGTTGATATTTGAATCGATTGACAGCCCTTTTAAAAATACATTCTAAGGTTATATGACATGAGGCTTCAGCAGTCTGATTTAGTCAAATAGTCTTTCTATCACAACAGTGCCTCTTTGTGTTTCCACAAACTCTTGCTGAGTTGCAGTGGATCACTATATCACATGACAGTAGTACATGAGACAGGTAATCTGAAAAAATGATGTTCCTCTGTGTCCTCCGGTGCTCCTAACGGCATATGCCCGGAGGAAAACAAGCAGTAAGAGCTGAGCTGGAGTCTGCCGTCCAGCTGCCATCTCTGAGCAGCTGTCAATCACTCACCAACTCTGATGGTCAAACTAGGCAGCGCTGATCAAATATGAATCAATATTCTGTCACGTTAATGTCTATTTCTCTCCTCACATGTTCTCAGAATCATCTTGTAGTGCACGGTTTAGCTGTAAAATGAGAAAGTCTGTGACCCGGCAGCCATGTTGAGATCAGTTGAGGAAATACTAAGCACCGCCCACCAGCTGGAGCACAGCCAATAGGAACGTTCTCTCTCTCTGAAAGGACCTGTGATTGGTCAATTGTGTGTGCTTGTGGAGAGCACACACAACAATGGAACACATCATTGAAGCTTGCCCGCTCCACAGTCTAAAAGGAGGGTTAGTCACCCTCCATACAGCAGATCAGAGGCAACCGCCTGGCTCGCGGACTTTCAGAGCCATGAAGAGGAGCAGAAGTCTAGTTTTCTCTCAGAACACTTGAATTACAATATGCTGAAAGGTTATCATGGGATTTTTGCCCAATGATGCCAAATATATACTGTCTACTGCAGGTTTGACAAGATACTTACTTGATTTGTCTAACTCAGACTGTTGAAGCCTAATAATTCTATTTGAAGCTGAATTCCAGGACGCCTTAGGACTGTAGATTGTATTCCTCATCTCTTCCATTGGAACCATGAGGAGAGGATCTGTTGGCGGCCAGTATGGACAGGAGGAACAATTACAATGACCCACAACTTTTTCAGTGTACATATGTTCATGAGAGTCATGTTTCAAGACCTGTCCTTGGAATAACACAGCAACATACAGCAGCGCCGGGGTCGGCTGTGGCTCAGGGGTAGAGCGGGTCATCCACCAATAAGGGGGTCGGCGGTTTGATCCCCGGCTCCTCCAGTCCACATGTCTAAGTGTCCTTAAGCAAGACTGAACCCCAAACTGCTCCTGAAGGCTGAGCCATCGGGGTGTGAATGAGTATTTAGATCACATCCTGATGGGCAGGTTGGCTCATCAGTGTATGAATGTGTGTGAATGGGTGAATGATGACATCAGTGTATGAATGTGTGTGTAAATGGGTGAATGATGACATCAGTGTGTGAATGGGTGAATGATGACATCAGTGTATGAATGTGTGTGTGAATGATGACATCAGTGTGTGAATGTGTGTGAATGGTTGAATGATGACATCAGTGTGAATGTGTGTGTGAATGGGTGAATGATGACATCAGTGTGTGAATGGGTGAATGTTGACATCAGTGTATGAATGTGTGTGTGTGAATGTGTGTGAATGGGTGAATGTTGACATTAGTGTATGAATGTGTGTGTGTGTGTGTGTGTGTGTGAATAGGTTAATGCTGACATCAGTGTGTGAATGGGTGAATGCTGACATGCAGTGTGTGAATGGGTGAATGTTGACATCAGTGTGTGAATGGGTGAATGCTGACATCAGTGTATGAATGTGTGTGTGTGTGTGTGTGTGTGTGTGTGTGTGTGTGTGTGAATGTGTGTGTGTGTGTGTGTGTGTGTGTGTGTGTGAGAATAGGTGAATTCTGACATCAGTGTGTGAATGTGTGTGTGTGTGAATAGAGGAATGCTGACATCAGTGTGTGAATGGGTGTGTGAATGCTGACATCAGTGTGTGTGTGTGAATAGGTGAATGCTGACATCAGTGTATGAATGGGTGAATGCTGACATGCAGTGTAAAGAGCTTTGAGTGGTCAGAAGACTAGAAAGGAGCTACAGTATATAACTGTAGGTCCATGTCCCATTACTTGGTGAATAGGATGTGAAATGGATATGACTTTTATGACCAATCATATCCATGACTTGTGAGTAAATTCCAGTAGAGGTTGAGCATGGTAATATAAAGGGAAAGGTTAGTTTGCATCACTGTCCCAATGTCTGCTATGTGTTTAATACTATGTGTGAGGGAGCCTCAGATAGGCCATGCCATACCTGAAGGCATTAGCAAGCATTTGAATACTGCATTTTCTTATTGTGGCTTCTTTTTGACAGGCAGTCATATCTCAGAGGTCGTGCAGGAGAACGAGGCTCTGAAGCAGCGTCTGGAGCTGCTGGAGCGGCAGCCTGAGCAAGAGAGGGACGCATTCAAAGCTGATGCTTTACAAGCCAAGGAGGAGCTGTGCAGGTCTGTGTGTCAGTGTGAACACATTAGCATGGATGTGATCAGATAGCTGAATTGAATGTGTTCTGTTAGGCTAAAGGAGAACTCTGCAGAGCGGCTGTCCTCCATGAAAGCAGAGCACCTCAGGGTGTTGGACCAGCTGTGTGCCACCCATGCCCTGGAACACTCGTCCTCAAAGGTTGCTGAACTGGCCAATAAGCTCAACACTCAGGAGGTACTGGCACACTAACTAAACAGTCTCACTGTAGCTTTAAGCTTCACATTTTCTTGCAGATAACGGTGAAACATTTACAAGAGCAGCTGAAAGACGTGCACGGAGCTAAAGATGCACTGGCAATATCCAGGACCCGAGAGGACGCTCTGCAGAAGCAGGTGATGGTTGTCTTAGTCCTTTTAATACAAGAAACATTTCATTGGTCATAAAGACTATTTGACTTATTGTTTGTCTTCTGGATTTTTCTTCTAGTTTGTGACTAGGGCTGTGAAAGTTAACGCCATAATAATGCGTTAATGTAAATTAGTTTTAACGCCACTAATTTCTTTAACTCATTAACACAACTTGTGATTTTTAGGTTGTAGCGTCTCAGTTATAAAGCTAGAGTGAAGATACTGGTATCATATGAAACTAGAAAACCTGATGAATCCATCGGTACCAACCATGTCATAGCGTCGGGAAGTTCAAATAACGCTCCAAAGTTACACTAAATTTTGGTGAGGAAAAACTAGCATGGCCATGTTCAAAGGGGTCCCTTGACCTCTGACCTCCAGATCAGTGAATGTAAATGGGTTCTATGGGTACCCACGAGTCTCCCCTTTACAGACATGCCCACTTTATGATAATCACATGCAGTTTGGGGCAAGTCATAGTCAAGTCAGCACACTGACACACTGACAGCTGTTGTTGCCTGTTGGGCTGCAGTTTGACATGTTATGATTTGAGCATATTGTTTTATGCTAAATGCAGTACCTGTGAGGGTTTCTGGACAATATCTGTCATTGATTTGTGTTGTTCATTGATTGACAATAATATATATACATTTGCATAAAGCAGCATATTTGTCCACTCCCATGTTGATAAGAGTATTAAATACTTTACAAATCTCCCTTTAAGGTACATTTAGAACAGATAAAAAATGTGCAATTAATTTGCAATTAATCGCAATTAAATATTTTAATTGATTAACAGCCATATTTGTGATACATTTTTGTGTTAGTGATTTTATAAGAAGCAAATATAAATGCATCCTACCTTCACCCCAGTGGTGACCAAACCCTCGATACCTGCCACAAGACCTCCAAATAGTTCAGTTAGCATTGTCACAGTGACACAATAATCAGCCTCAGCTTCACATACAGCATGTCTTAAACACTGCACACAATGTGTGTGTGAATGGGTGAATGATGACATCGGTGTGTGAATGGGTGAATGATGACATCGGTGTGTGAATGGGTGAATGATGACATCGGTGTGTGAATGGGTGAATGATGACATCGGTGTGTGAATGGGTGAATGATGACATCGGTGTGTGAATGGGTGAATGATGACATCGGTGTGTGAATGGGTGAATGATGACATCAGTGTAAAGAGCTTTGAGTGTTCAGAAGACTAGAAAGGAGCTACAGTATATAACTGTTAGTCCATGTACCATTTTACCATTTAGGTTTTCTAGTTTCATTCTAGTTTCTACAACCTAAAAATCGTTAACTTTGACTGCCCTAATATACAGTATATATGACTTGACTTGACTATATATATATATATATATTCCAAGATAAATGGGTATCTGTTTCTGTACTGGATTATGGCATTTCATTTAACCAAAATAAAGGTTGTATTTTTGTGTTTAGTATTTGTTCCTCATCATGTTAACATGAAGTCGCTGCTTTGTGTTCAGCTGACCAGACTGCTGAAGGAGCTGAAGGAAGCTAAAGAAGCTCAGAGCCCAGGGGGGAAACTCCTGTGTAGCCTGGAGAGGAAGATCCTCAACATGGAGCTCAGACACCAACACAGAGAGAAAGAGCTGCAGCAGGTTAACCACCGTCCTTTACTGTTTAACCCTGCGATCGCTTGCTGCTTCATGAAAAATCATGTTTGAGATGGTTTTTAGGTCATTTTGGAGCTGCTGTACTCTTTCTGCTAAAGGAACTTAGGGACCAGTAACCTGCAGCTGTGGTGACTCTTATACGTAACTCATTAAATGAATAGAAGCACACTAGGATTTCAGCAGAATGGAGCAAAAAGAGAGTACACAAGACCGGCTCTAGACCAGCTGAGAGCACAGTGGAAACAAAAGCTCAGCTAAAGTTCCTCTATTGGAAACGACCCAACAGATATGTTGATGCATCATTGGTGACACAGATATCGGTATCAGAGATGGACAGTGTATCGTGAGGTGGCTCATGATTTTCTCCCCTACCAGCTAGGGATGTCACAATACTAGAAATCCAGTAGTCGATACAATACCAGTGAATTTCCATGATTCTCGATACCAAATTCGATACCACGGTAAAAAACTAATAAATCCCATGTAATGTGTACATGTGTCTATATCTATCCTCAGATTACAAGCAGTAGTTTAAATTCACTGACATGGTGACATTTCACTGGCTATAGGCTACCAGAGGTGGAACCAAGTCATTGTTTTACAAATCACAAGTAAGTCTCAAGTCTGTGACTCAAGTCCCAACTCAGATGTCGAGTCCTAAACAAGCTAGATGTAACGTGATTTTAACAGCAGAGTAACTGGATCCAACTGGCGCTCAGTAACAGAACGTTAGTTCTTCATGGTTTTCTCCTGAAACCTGATTGGATGCTGTTGGATTGGTTCAAACTAAGTGGATCTGGGGAGTTAAGTGTAAGATAATCAAATGCAAGTCCCAATAACATTCACCGGAAATACAGAGTCCAGAGTTCAATAAAAAAAACACCACTTTTCAGAGATTTAGCAATAAGCAACAAAAGATTCAGTTTGTTCAGTTCAGTT
The DNA here is from genome assembly GCF_043250625.1 of Sebastes fasciatus. Lineage (NCBI taxonomy): Eukaryota > Metazoa > Chordata > Actinopteri > Perciformes > Sebastidae > Sebastes > Sebastes fasciatus. The sequence goes on along the minus strand of NC_133806.1, from coordinate 33,887,218 downwards.
TTTTTCCCCACGAGTGAATCATCTTCTCGAACATAAAGGATCTCTGCATCTCTGGATCTCGCTGCTGCATGGCGCTGTTGTGTGAGCAGAGGACAGAAGCAGGCGTATTTGGCGCTTGGCGGGGGTTAATTTCGGACCCTGCAGGCATCGTACGGTACCTTCGGTACTGTAGAAAACGAGTACCGTCACGTTTTTAGAATGTTGGCATCGACTTGGATACCGAAGTATCGGTTGTCGTGACATCCCTACTACCAGCCAACACATTTGAAGACAGTGGAGAACATAGTGACAGAGTAACTCCCCATCCCTCTCCCTGCAGGTGATCGGTGGCTCGTGGCAGACGTTAGAGGCTGATCAACAGTCAGAGCAGGAGAGCTGGAAGCGTCTGGCTCAGGACAAGGCCAGAGAGTTGGGGGCTTTCCGTCTGGAGCTGGACTCCATCCTGGACATCCTGAGACACCTCCAAAGACAGGGAGTGGTGCTCCCCACTCCTGACCCCTCATAACAGCCCCCCTCACCCAGAGGACCGACGTCGGTGTGAAAGCTAATGTTGATAATTGTGTATTGAAGCCAAAGACAAGATGAGCAACAATCAATGTTTCAGCATTAGAATGAGTTCAGGTGGCGGGCTTCCTATTGACAGCCAGTATAATAATATAGTATATATAATATATAATAATATTAGTCAAGAGGTAGACGGTGCCTCCTGGTCCACATCAGCAGCTGCCTTAACATCAGCACTGCTTATTATTGGCACATACAAACAGTAATAAAGCTTCTATATTTTTTGGGATTCAGAGACCGAAACATTTAAAATCATTTTATGATTCTTGATAAAGATACTGTACCTGTTTCTTATTTATGTGTACATTTTCTAGTTAGTTTGTATTTTTTATTTAAATTATAATAACTTATTTAAAATGTAGTGAAAATAAATGGGTTTTTTTCAAGTCTAAACTGTGATAAATTGTATTTAGTTATTCTTTTCATGCACTGTACACTGGACCCCCAGTCGTGACAGTGTCAACTTTTAAAGTAATATAATCCACTTCATTCTTATCTTAATGAACAGGATTTATTATGTCAATACTGCACCGAAGACTGTTAGAAACACGGAGGGTCCAACCATGTGTTAGACACACGGAGGGTCCAAACATCTGTGTGACAAAGGGAGGGTCCAAACATCTGTTAGACACACGGAGGGTCCAAACATCTGGGTTCCAGTGACCCACTTACCTAACAAGATGCATTGTGGGACACAGAGGTTAAGAAAGACCACAAGTGAGCACTTGACATGTTCAAGAAGAAGCCAAGATGGGACTTGCTCTCTAACTGGGGCCTTGATTCAAGGGAAATTCAAGTGGGTACAAGATAAAAGGAAATGTGCGGACATTTCTTACTGCAAGCGCTGAACCTTCCATCAACCTGTTTTCATTGATCCAAATTTTGAAAAGGTCAAAATGGGAGGTGGTGTTGATTGGAGATTCCAATGACAAACGATATTACTTATATTTATTGTGATTAAAAATAGATTGAATTTAACAGGAAGCCCTTTTCGGTCAGTCCACCACTGATATATCTCTATTATTAACTATTGAATGTATCGCCATGAAACTTTATACAAACATTCATGGTCCCCAGACATGAATCCGATGACTTTGGTGATCCCCTGACCTTTCTTCTGTAGATCCACCATCAAGTTGACATTTGTGGTTCTGAGTGAAATATTTCGACATCTATTGGAGGAAGTGCTATAAAATATGTCGTAGTCATCCATGGTGCCCGGAGGATGAATTGTAATACATTTTGTGATCCCTTAACATTTGTTAGGGGAGTCAGGTCAAAATGTTGATTTGTCCAATATCTCTGTGATTATCACCACATGCCTGCACGATGAAAGACATTCCCATCAGTCTCAGCTTGGCTTTTTGTTTAATGCTAATTATCAAATGTTACTATGCTAACTAAACTTAAATAGTGAACATGATAGGCATTACCTGCTAAATGTCAGCATGTTAGAATCAGGCGGCTACCTCCAGGTCTGAGAAGTGAAGCCAACTGCATTGCTAAACACAAAGAGAGACAGAGAGAGAGAGAGTAGTATTTGGGTGAAATAAACCTTTAAAACTATAAGTGCTTGGACAGAAATAGTATTTTCACTGAGTAAACCTTTAAATTCTATAAGTTGTTACACAGAAAGTGGTATTTGGGTGGAAAGTAGCAGTAGGAGTTGTAGTAATAGTAGTAGTAGTAGTAGTAGTAGTAGTAGAAGAGGCAGTAGGAACAGCAGCAGGAGCAGTAGTAATAGTAGCAGTAGTGGTAGCAGTAACATCACTGGTAGTAGTAGTAGCAGTAATAGTAGTAGTGGTAGTGGCAGTATTAGTAGTATTAGTAGCAAAAGCAGTAGTAGTAATAGTAGTAGTAGTAGTAGCAGAAGGAGCAGCAGCTGTAGTAGTAGTAGTAGTAGTAGTAATCGTAGTATTAGTAGTAGCAGAAGGAGCAGCAGCTGTAGTAGTAGTAGTAGCAATAGTAGTAGTAATTGTAGTAGTAGTAGTAGCAGAAGGAGCAGCAGCTGTAGTAGTAGTAGTAGTAGTAGCAATAGTAGTAGTAATCGTAGTATTAGTAGTAGTAGTAGTAGCAATAGTAGTAGTAATTGTAGTATTAGTAGTAGTAGTAGTGGTAGCAGAAGGAGCAGCAGCTGTAGTAGTAGTAGTAGTAGTAGCAATAGTAGTAGTAATCGTAGTATTAGTAGTAGCAGAAGGAGCAGCAGCTGTAGTAGTAGTAGTAGTAGAATCAGTAGAAAATTATTATTTAAATCATTAAAGATTTGAAGAACAATACTGGGAATGCTGAATCAGCATTCCCACAACTACCTTACACAATACTCCATTCTGATAGGTAAATTTCTGCATCCATAGCAACGGTCTGTTTTAAGGGAATAACAGACCGTTGCTATGGACGCAGTTCACCCCTTGACAGCGGTGCAAGTGCTTTGTGATGTCATCACATGGCGATGTCACGGTTCAGGAACTGGCTTTATGACATCACATTGGCTTTAATGTCAGAAGCCTGGTTAGAAACTGCATTTAACAGAATCTTCAGTACGATTACAGTCCCGGTCCAAGAGAGACCTAAACGTCAGTGTGAGCTACAACAGACCATAGTCTTTAAACCACTACAGTCTGATCTACAACAGACCATAGTCTTTAATAGACTACAGTCTGATCTACAACCTCTGTTGACCTAACTTGTCTAAAGGACTAGTGTAAGTATATAATTACAGTAATCATTGTGTTTCTATATTTGAGTATAAGCAGTATATAGCAGTGTGTTCCATGTGAACACGAGAGATTTTATTCATGAAGATCGGTACGAGGCCGTTATTGGAGCAAAACTATTTGCAAATGTGTGTGTAGAGTTTTGTAACTGTCTCTCAATCTGAGTGTGTGTGCTAGTGTGCGTGTAATCATCACAATCATTTTCAGCCAATAATATCTATGTACGCATTTACACACATTACATTGAGAACTTATTGTTTATTTAAAGGTCACCTATTATGCAAAATGCACTTTTCCATGTCTTTTAAACATCAATATCTGTCCCCAGTGTGTCTACAGGCCACCATAGTATCATAAAAGACCATCCTCTCTCTTTTTCTCCTCCTCCGTTTGTCCGGAAATGGGTGCAGAAAAAAAATTCGCTTTTTTCCTTGTATTCTGACGTCATTAGAGAATGCAAGCCATGTAAGGGTTTCCTGGTCGAACCAGAGCAGAACCTTCAGTAGCTGACCCCGCCCCACAGCGCGTCACTGTCTCTCCTCCTCAACCGAACTTGAGCAAAGTAGCTCCTACAGTTAGTCTGCAAGAACCAGCAGAACAGGCTTCATGTACTCCCATCATCTAAATATAACATGTTCTTTCACAAAGGCTTTATGTAATTACACTGTTTAAACAGATGATATTTATATATTATATATATTTGATGTCATGCATGTAGAAGACTACAGGTAGTAAATAGTGACTTGTAAGCAACACAACACATTTCTGTTTCACAGTCAAACTTTATTTGAGTAGACAGATGACAATATTAATTATTCACAGCATTTGTAATCATCTCACCTGCAGTTATGTTAACATGGTAAAGGAGAAAGTCTTCAGCTCTGGTAAACTATGGTAAGCTAAGCTCCGGTGGTCTGTAGTCATGGTAACACAGAGACAGCTACTACTGTAAATAATATACCATTACTCTGATCTTCCATACATTTATTTTTTAGCAGAAATAATGAACTGACTACTGTTTCACATCTTCTATTTTCCACCCTGATGGTCGCTGTGTTTACACACCGTGTCTTAGCGGTAGCATGTAGCTAACCCGTTAGCATGTAGCTACATGCTAACGGGTTAGCTACATGCTAACGGGTTAGCTCTGTATCTCCATGTAAACAGAGCCATCTGCTCTCAGCTGTCTGCTCTCCTCTGGGATGATTCTGTCGGTCATTTCTCACAGATGGATCTGTAAAGACAGACGTAAAACAGAGTGTATGTTTACGGTTTACAGAGTTGATGCATGAGGTAAACACTGAGCTAACCAACAGAGATATAAACAGCATTATTTACCTGAGAGAAACCGTCAGGAAAACCTGGAATCTGGACCGCAGATGTTCATCATGTGTCGCCGATTTCTGATCAGATTCCTCCGGTAACGTGCGCTGGGTGAAGTTTCTGGTTTATAAACTTTAAAGTGGTTTATAAGCTCTATTCTAGCTCCTCTCTCTCCCTGCTCTCAGGCCGCGAGGGGGGCGGGGAGGGTGACGCTGTGTTGTTGAGGACGTTTGATTGACAGAAAACGCTGACCAATCAGAGCAGAGTGGGAGGAGACAGAGGCTACAGACACAGAAATCAGCACTTTTGGAAATGGGCTGAAACAGAGGTTATAGAGACATGCTGGAATGCATGATCTGATTGTTTTTTTGAAAAAAAAACTTCAGAGACATGGTTTGGAGGTGTCTGAGACCTATAATAACTAGTTTAAATGGAGTATAATATGTGACCTTTAAGAAATGTCAAAAATATGTTAAATATAATTTGCCTGAAAGTCAGAGGTCACTATGTACACAGTACCATAATCTGATTACCACAACCACCATATTATTTAATTTACCAATTTCATTATCTATTTTATTCTGTTATATATATTGTTATTCATTGTTTTTTCTCTCTCATTATCTACAGTCTGCCTTGTACATCTCTAGTCTGCTACAGGATGGATCATCCAGATGCAAAGCAGTGGCTTGAATGGCTGGATGCAAAGGAGAAAAAACAAAAGCTAGAAAATGAGGGACTTGTTGGTGGTCCTCAGGGCGAACAAGGACCTCATTGGCAGAACCCTGAGGGCCAACGAGGACCTCGCCAACAGGCCCGTCAGGACCAACAAGGACCTCGTCAACAGCACCCTCAGGGCCAACGAGGACCTCGCCAACAGGCCCCTCAGGACCAACGAGGACCTCGCCAACATTACCCTCAGGGCCAACGAGGACCTTGCCAACAGTACCCTCAGGGCCAACGAGGACATCGTCAGCATGGCCCTCAGGGCCAACCTGGACCTTGTCGCCATAACCCTCAAGGCCAACAAGGACCTCACCAACATTACCCTCAAGGCCAACAAGGACCTCACCAACATTACCCTCAGGGCCAACAAGGGCCTCACCAACATTACCCTCAGGGACAACGAGGGCAACAACAGGACCCTCAGGGCCAACGAGGACCTTGTCAGCATTACCCTCAGGGCCAGCAAGGACCTCGTCAACATGACCCTCAGGGCCAACCTGGACCTAATCAACATGACCCTCAGGGCCAACCTGGACTTCATCAACATGACCCTCAGGGCCAACCTGGACCTCGTCAACATGACCCTCAGGGCCAACCTGGACCTCATCAACAGGACCTTGGGATCATCTCACAGCAGGCGGCAGAAATCTCCCGACTCAAGGAAGCTCTTCAACTCAAGAATGAATCCTTCCAGCTCCTGAACCAGGACTACGAGAAGCTGCTTGAATGGTGTGAGACACAGAAACAAGTCTTAGACCTAAACAACCAGGAGACATTTGAGAGCCAAGAGCAGATCCACCAGGAGGATACCACAGCTTGGAAAGAGAAATATGAAGCTCTGGCAGCCAAAGAACAGGCTTGGGAGACCCATATAAAAGTGATGGCCAGTAAACTCAATCAGGTGGAGATTGAGAAGATAAAACTGGTGGACAAATTCACTTTGGACATGGAGGTTTTGGAATCAAGGTTCCAAAAGGAGCTGGCCAAGAACCAAGAGTTGGAGACGGAAGTCAACAAGCTGCGGGATGAGAACAAGGACCTGGCAGGAAAACATCTACGCCGGGAGACGGATTTCGACAAACTGCAGGATGAGAACAACGACCTGGCCGGAAAACATCAACGCCGGGAGATGGAATTAAAAGTCGTGGAGGACAAGAACAACGACCTGGCCCAACAACAACAACGTCGGGAGACGGAGTTCAGCCAGTTGCAGGATGAGAACAGGGTCCTGGAGGATCTCTGTCTCAAACTGAACAAGAAGAAGTGGGGTTTCTTCTTTAGCAGGAGGGAAACAGAGGATAGACGGACACAACTGGAGGAGTTGAAAAGCAAAATGCACAACAAGGAGATGAAAGGAAAAGAAAGAGAAGAGGGAGAAAGCGGAGATGAAAGAGAGACGTGACGGGGACAGTCGGGTGTAGAAGGCTGCTTGGTGTTGACACCAGTAGCTCCCTCTTCCTCCCCGCCCTCACCTCTCCACCCTCTCTCCTCCATCCACCTCACCTCCTCTCTTTTCATCCCTCCTCCTTCTGTCCACCTTCCCTCCATCCCACCTCCACCCTTCAATTTCAGGGCGGCACAGTGGCTCAGTGATTAGTGATTAGCACTGCAGCCTCACAGAGACACCTCCACCTGTCCAGTTGTGTGGAGTTTGCATATTCTCCCTGTGTCTGCGTGGGTTTTCCCTGTTTCCTCCCACGATATCAAAAGATATGCAAATTATTTGGACACTGATTGTATTTGATTGAAGCCCTGGTGCTCAGGTCTCCTCCCTGATATATTAACTAATTGTTCATATGTTTAGAGTGTTTAAGGTGAATTGACACTCGAAGCATATGAACTAATTGGTAATATATTTACAGTGTCAAGTGAGTTGACACTCTACTTAAATCAATCAAATACAATCAATCATGGAGTTTTCCCCCTGGTGCTCAGGTTTCTCTCACAGTCCAAATATATGATCAAATATCAAAATCAAAATAAATATTCAATCATATAAGGTTTTCTGCTGGTGCTCAGTTTTTGCCAAAAGTTCAATGTGTCTGCCACTTTGAGTAAACACATACAGTATAAATACATTATTGTATTTCGGTGACTTTAAAGTAGAAGTACTGGTATCTGTTTAAGTTATGATATAAAAGCTGATATTGATAATGAATAAGATGATAAAAAGGATTGAATATGCTTACTGAGTTTGTGTAAAGTTTACTTTGATGAATGGTTTGAAACTGACAGCGATTTAAAGTCAACACTTGAACGTAGTCTCATATTTCTTTCTTTGCCTCTTAGTGTAATGATTTTTTCTGCTGCTTCCTCTCTGTTTTAGCTACAACTTAAAGGGACTGTTTGTAAGAATCAGAAATGCTTGTTAACAGCGACACCTGTGGCCTTTAAGTCAACGAAAGTCAGCTTGAGGCGACGCGTCAGCTAAAAGCACAATATCACTCTATATTTCAGCTGCTTGGCAGTAATGTTAGCTGACCAGACCAAGGTCTCTCCATGAATCAATGCTGATCATAGTGTTGGCTTTTCCTGCCTCAGCCTCCCGACCGCGGCCGGAGGGAACAGGGGAGACGCCGGAGTTTTGGTCGGAGACGATAACATTTCTCTCTGCGGAGCCCCGTCACTTCACAAGACACGGGAAACCTCTGTTGGTCTGGAGGAGCTGCAGCAGTTATTTCTGCACAAACGTCCACTGAACATTCACTAGATATTCTCAGAGCTACGAAGTCTTCTGCAGTGTGGAGTGTGCACGCATACACGTGAGGTGGAGCGACCTGAGTGAAGGCAAGTAGGCAGAGGAGCAGAGGAGCAGAGTACAGCAGAGACTCCGGCCCTGGAGACCAAAGCTATGGTCTCTCCCGCGTCCTCCGACCGCGGCCAACACTGTTTAACAGACGGGCTTCACTAGATATAACCAAGAGGTTTTGGTGCTTCCGTGTAGTTTGTGTTGGAGTCTGAGTCTGAACAGCGTAGCCAAACGCAAGCGCGCATATGCGAGTGCGCATGGGACACCGACGCGGGTGATTTATACGTGTAAGAAGTTACAAACAGTCCCTTTAAAGAACAAAATAAAATAATTTCCGAAGTTATGGAAATAAATTAAACTTTAAAGAATGGAGTCTCAGAGGTCATTCATGTTTTATTGGAAATTTCAACAAGCAGTAGCCATAAAAAAGGTGAACAAGTGGGTCACTTTCTTTGGCACTTGTGATAAGATCCAGACCCCAAAGCAGACCATAGAGGCAATTTGAGGTTTAAGTAAAAAGACAGTTTACTTCTAGATTAAAGCTGATATCATGCAAACAACTCCGCTGCAGCAAGACATCAGCAACATCAGTATGTTTGCAAAAGTAAACATACTGAGTTAACTTGGACGATGTGACCATGTACAGGGTAAAACGGCTCTCTACTGTAGTATTTATACTGCATACTATATACTGCATGGCTCATTAATGGATGAGCAGCTGTGGATGCAGGTCAGCTTATCTTCAGAAGCTCAATGAGGGCATCTACTGGAGAGAAGAGGGATAACAGGACACAGTGAGGGACGTAGACATCGATCACCTTTTATTCTTTCACATTAAACACCTGAAAAATTCAGTTTCAACAAAAGTGGAAAAAGTGGCAGTAAAAGAGAAACCCTGATCAGTGAGATAAAAGTGGAGAAGTAATCAAACGTAGCACAATGTTTTTTCCTTTGAGATAATATTTTGGTTTCAAATGATTTTTATTAACTTTCAATTATTATATTTAGTTTAATTCTTCTGCAATTTTGTTCTAATCTCATAGAAAACTGCATTAAATGCTAAAATGACTCCCAGGTCCTTTGATACACAAGTAAACATTAGAGTTGACTACTGAAGTATAACTAGTATTACTTAGTTGTTACTAATCTGCTTTACTACACCTCTGCTGGAAGGGGGACTGTTGAAGGGCAAAGCTTCATATTTCTATATAGAAATAATTACTTTAACAGAATCTGGTCTTCTATTGCACAAAGTTTATCCTCAATATCTCATTCTTGTTTGTGTGTCCTGTGTCTTGTTGTTTATTCCACACCAGGGCACATGAAATAAAAAATAAATAAGTAACTGGGTGCAGGATTGTAGACGGCGTACTGCTCATTCCTGTGTGTGACGCTTCAATGCATTCAACCTCAAACATACAACAGCAAACATGCTGAAAATATCTTTTGTCTTTGTACAGTTTAGCTCAGATTGGACTGTTTTTTGGACTTTACTACTGTTTAGTTTCAAAGTCGACAAAAGCTTGTTGAAAGCAAAAGTGTTGTCCTGCTAAACACACGACCTGCAACATCATGATCATATTATACATATACAGTTTCTATACAAGTTTTAATTAAACTGAAGTCTTGTCCTGCTCTGAAGTTCGAACTCCATCAGACACGTTCCTCAGAGAAAGTCTGAACAGCAAGTAACGAGACTATTGTTCTTCTTCTGTGGTTTTCCAGGCGCAGTAGCTCAGGTAGCTGCTTCCTGTGTAGCACAGTGTGGTCAGAAAGGCAAAGAACTGAAAAGATGAGGAAAATGGAGAGGGACACAATGAGGAGTAAAGTTGACTTTTAATATTTGAAAAGCATAGTTCACTCTAAACTAAAACAATCTAAACTACAGTAGTATTTTGCCATTAACTAAGAGGCACACAGCTACCTTTAGTTGCAATGACAGAATGAGAATAAGGGCATACCCCTCACTTTTGTAAATGACTTTGTTAAATGTGATGATGTTTTACTTTAAATCTAAGTGGCTGATGTTGTTGGAGCAGAACACCAAGTTATTCACAGTGTCACATCTGGCATGTTGGGTACTATGTGTGAAACTTTCCCATTTGTAGTTTCTTTCTTGGTCTTTCTTGGTCTCTGCTGCTTCAATTATGACCTTTTTTTAAAAAAATAAAAATGTATCTTGTGAGTGCCCCAACAAGTTTGAGTTTAATGAGTCTAAAAATATAAGAATCAGCTTTGTAAGCCTACGTATTTGTGGAATGTGGACTCCTCGGGTCATTATTCACAAAAACACAACCTTGGTGTCCAGACATCTGCTGTTGCACAGTGCAATCACTTATTGCACAAATCCTAGATTATACTGCACATGTGGTTGTTATATATTCCTCTTTTTTTTAATGGAAGCACTTCAGTTGCTTTAGTGACACTGGGCTGCTCTCGTCTTGTTGAGTGTAATGTGGACGTACAAACCTCAGAGATATTTTTGATATACTTGCATATATACAACAACAACAACAACAACAACAACAACAACAACTGTCTTTTTGGATGAACTTTTCTCTCAACAGATCATATGTACAGTATATATAGACAGGAGTGCTCTTACTGCAGACGCTGCCCAGCAGTTGTAGTTGTGTCGCCCCCTAGTGGCCTGGTTGACTGAGAGAGCGTCTACTACTGCTGTCACCAGATACAGAGCTGCAGCGCTACAGTTCAGACACAGAGACTAGAAGAGAGACAGACACACTAACAGTGAAGCAGATAGACAGACAAAGCAGTCAGACCATTCTCTCTGTGTGTGTGTGTGTGTGTGTGTGTGTGTGTGTGTGTGTGTGTGTGTGTGTGTGTGTGTGTGTGTGTGTGTGTGTGTGTGTGTGTGTGTGTGTGTGTGTGTGTGTGTGTGTGTGTGTGTTACCAGTGTAGTCCAGGGGACCTGTGGGATCCTGTTGTGGACTCCAATCAGGTAAATTATAAACAGGCCAACGGTCAGAACCCAACACAGGATGGCAACAAACATCACCCAGCAGAGAGCAGGGAGACGGAAATACTCTGTACCTCCGACCAGGATCCACACCAACATACCACACACCTAGAGTAGAGGAGACAAGATGAGAGGGGAGGAGAGGAGAGGAGACAAGATGAGACAGGAGAAGAGGAGAGGAGAGGAGACAAGATGAGACAGGAGGAGAGGAAAGGAGAGGAGACAATAGGAGAGGGGAGGAGAGGAGAGGAGAGGAGAGGAGAGGAGAGGAGAGGAGAGGAGAGGAGAGGAGAGGAGAGGAGACAACATGAGACAGGAGGAGAGGAGAGGAGACAATATGAGACAGAAGGAGAGGAGAGGAGAGCAGAGGAGAGGAGAGGAGAGGAGAGGAGACATGAGGAGAGGACAGGAGAGGACAGGAGAGGAGAGGAGAGGAGAGGAGACAGGAGGAGAGGAAAGGAGAGGAGACAGGAAGAGAGGAGAGGAGGGGAGAGGAGACAGGAGGAGAGGAGAGGAGGGGAGGGGAGAGGAGAGGAGGGGAGGGGAGGGGAGAGGAGAGGAGACGTTAACATATTTCTTGATTTACTGAGTTAAAGAAGGAAATAAAAGGTAAAGAGAGGTGAAAGATAAAACTAGAAAAAAGAGGACAGCAAAGACAAAATAGGTATAAATCTTTGGAGAAGATAGTTATGAGACACGAAATGTAACATTTTGAGGCAGTTGATGTGCAACTTTGCCAATAAACAATTTAAATAAATCAAACTAAAAACATAACAAAAAGTAGAAGCATTAGTGCCCTTCATTTGTTGTTCCATGAGTCATTTCCAAACAGCCAACATGCTCCGTCTCCACTCAATCAGATGTGGTTAATAACTCAATCTCATTCTTCAACACTATTCCAGATCCACCCTTCCTGTTTCACAACAGAAGACTGCTGCTGGAGGTTTCTCATATCACAGGAAGAGAACGTTTTCTGGTGTGAAACACGACTTTAAGAAGGGTTGGTTTATTTTAAATTAAAATCTCTTGTAGATTATCAATTTAACATCACAGTCACTGACATGTTTCAGTGCACCAACTGTCACATTCATTTAACCCAAAAACCTGAATTTACAGTTAAATGTAGTATTTACAATTAAATATAGTATTTATAGTTAAATATAGTATTTACAGTTACATGTAGTATTTACAGTTAAATGTAGTATTTACAGTTAAATGTAGTATTTACAGTTAAATGTAGTATTTTCAGTTAAATGCAGTATTTTCAGTTAAATGTAGTATTTTCAGTTAAATATAGTATGTACAGTTAAATGCAGTATTTACAGATAACTGTAGTATTTTCAGTTAAATATAGTATATACAGTTAAATGTAGTATTTTCAGGATGTAGTTTTTGTTGTTTTACCAGCATCTAATGTATTTATGATTTGAAGTTATTCTAATGTGTAGTATGAACCCACAATCTGTTATATAATGCCCAACATAAACAACTTTAGTGTGTGTCTGCAATTAGATTTAAAGTTGTTGCGATTGTAATCAGATTACTTGAACTGCCCCTCCGCTGCCTGGCAGCCGGCCAGCCTGTATTTACAGAACGGAAGAGACACAATGAGGGAGAGGAAGGAGGAAGAGTTGATTTGCTTCTTATGTTTTTGGTTAACTTCCTATTTTCTTAGAAAAATACATTTTCTGTTTTTCCTTTAACTCTATTAAATAGTCTAGAGAATACCACAAATAATCTATTTTACTCATGAATTTAGGATCCGTTTGACAGAAGAGGACGATAATTAACGAGTCTCTTGTTTTCTAACACAAACCTGCCTTCATATGTTCCCTACTGTAGACTAGAAACAACCCCAACCATCAGGTTGTCATATTCATCACCACCTCCTGACAATGATTATTAAATGCAGCTATAATCAGCGGTTCCAGTAGTAACGTATTGATCTGATCAGATCTGTTGTCATGGAGACGTTTCAGAACTGCTGAGAATTTACTAATGATGATGCAGGCTCATAAAATCCATATTCACACTTACTATCTCAGCCAGGAGGAGGATTCCTTTGGCGGTTGTGGTGAAGTGCCGGTCGAAGGCCAAGGTGGAGGTTGAGATGTTGCATTCTGGGACTGAGGGGCTGCGGCGGGCCGACGCCACGGCGGCTCTCTCCATGGTGCTCTGACCCAGACGGTCTGTGTGCTCTCAGTCGGGTTGTCGCTGTTGCAGAGGAAGTTGTGTTCCTGTCCCGGAATTCAACAAGGACAACCCTCCATGAAGGGTTTAACTCTAAATACTGTAAATACTGTTTATCAGCTCACAGATTAATAATAATTGCATAATTAAACATTTGAGTTGTCTTATTCACCTTAATTTAAAAATCACTGACTCTTCTTCTCTGTTGGGTATTTAAATGTTAATCAACATTTACACTGTAGAGCCAGTTTGGTACTAAAAAAGATAGAAAGATTTACTTACCTTCTGTCACTGCTTTTTTTTTAATTCTTTTATTGTGTGGTGATAAATAAATGTCCTAAATTAGGAGCCATGATGCCACATTACACATCTGGACTGTTGCAGAGGTGACAATAAATAGGAGGGACATTAAGATGACAGTCCCTTCAGAGGGCGACAAGAGGAGCGCTGTGTGTGACATCTACACACTAATAATGACAGTTGTGCTACTGATGATAAATGATGCTGATAGGTAAGAGGAAGAGGAAGAGGAGGAGTCTGTGTGGGGGAACAGAGTAGCGTTATCCCGCTAACAACAATAATTGTTATTTAGGTTGATATGCTGCATTCCAGGCTGTCATTGTTTTCTGCAATACCGTGAAAATCAATGTGCAGTGATTCAGTCTTAAGTTATGTAATGCTCCACAATGGACCTTTTACTTTTGTGATGCATTCAAGGAAGCTTGGATATCTAATACTTAGAGGCCTAAAACAGAGTGGCATTATTGGAAAGAAGAAACCCAGACCATTGACCTCCAGATATGTGAATGAAAATGGGTTCTATTGGTACCCACGAGTCTCCCCTTTACAGACATGCCCACTTTATGATAATCACATGCAGTTTGGGGCAAAAGCCATGCATTTTTTTTTTTTTTTTGCCATGTAGTACAAAATAAAATGACTTGTGGTGACCTCTAGGATAATCACAGCTTCATGAAACTTTACAGCCACAAACTAGAGACCTAGAGCATTCAGAGGATGGATGGATCAAACTAGAGACCTAGAGCATTCAGAGGATGGATGGATCAAACTAGAGACCTAGAGCATTCAGAGGATGGATGGATCAAACTAGAGACCTAGAGCATTCAGAGGATGGATGGATCAAACTAGAGACCTAGAGCATTCAGAGGATGGATGGATCAAACTAGAGACCTAGAGCATTCAGAGGATGGATGGATCAAACTAGAGACCTAGAGCATTCAGAGGATGGATGGATCAAACTAGAGACGTAGAGCATTCAGAGGATGGATGGATCAAACTAGAGACATAGAGCATTCAGAGGATGGATGGATCAAACTAGAGACCTAGAGCATTCAGAGAATGGATGGATCAAACTAAAGACCTAGAGCATTCAGAGGATGGATGGATCAAACTAGAGACCTAGAGCATTCAGAGGATGGATGGATCAAACTAGAGACCTAGAGCATTCAGAGGATGGATGGATCAAACTAGAGACCTAGAGTATTCAGAGGATGGATGGATCAGACTAGAGACCTAGAGCATTCAGAGGATGGATGGATCAAACTAGAGACCTAGAGCATTCAGAGGATGGATGGATCAAACTAGAGACCTGGAGCATTCAGAGGATGGATGGCTTTCCTAGCTAGACTGACAATGCAATTCTTGCAGAAATCTCAAAAGTATTTGATTCCAAATCACAATGTGGCTTTTTCTGTGGTGTTCCTCAAGGTCTTGGTGTCTTAATGTGGTATTTTAGAGGGATTAATGGTCATTTTTATCATTTCTCAAGTGTTAAAAAATAGTTCAATTTAGCATCAAATCTAATAAATGGTATCACAAAAATGTATGAGACATAATAGAGCATGGAAATGACCATCATATACTTCCATCATAATGTTCTTAGGCCTTATACACTTTCAAAATAAATTTGAATTCATTAATTGATGATTATGTCTGATTAATGACTAGAACAACTTGACACACACTGCTGAGCTGCATCTCAAATTAATCTTCAGGTTCCAGCTTTCAGATGATGTACACCACTTCTATGTGATATCTACTGTTGACCTGATGTCTACCCCTAAAGACATTTTAAAAATGACATTTAGTTCTTCTCCCTCAATAAAATATCCCTCTTCATATAAGATGATACTCCACTGAAAAGTCCATTCTCAGTATGGCACTGTTAATGAACTCTGGGTTTAAGTTTCCACCTCATGTGTTAGTTGCATATTGGACTCCGATTGGCTCCAAACTAGTTGTGATGTCATAATATCCTGCTAATGTGTAGCCTACATGTGTTCAACTGAGATTCAGTGTGAGAAAAGACAAACTTTTCCCCTTCAGCAGATGAATGTGAATGCAGCCTTCTACTCTTCACATCCTTCATTCTGCTCAGTGAAGGTCGAACATCCAAGTGAAGTCACGGAACACATTTTTGAGTTGAGGAGACTTTAAGGAGTTTATCACGCTCAGACCTTGTTGCTGCATTAACTCAATTCTGACCACCGAGTGAGAAGAAAGATTTCTGGCCTCGTTACGTAAAACCCCGTGTTCTTCTATCAGGTGTGCTGCAGTGCAGCTGTGGAGGCAGTGAGGAGCTCTGACCCCTGGGGGGCAGTAGTTACACATGGACAAAAAGTAAACCTCAATACAGAGGAAACAGCAGAGTAGAGGGACAAAAGACGCAAGGTTGAGGCCAACAAGGCGTGCTGGGCGGGTTAACTGTCGCTACTGTGGGCGTGTAAACTGTTGTTTTCATTTATTCTGTATTTTTGCAGCTAATAAGGAGAATAGGGTGATGAGAACATGGCTGATCCAACTGATGCTCACTCTCTACAGAAACAGGTGTGCATTCGGCCTGTCAGGAACTTGGTTGACTGAATGTTTAATTCTGCTGTGAGCGTTGCACGGACATTTATAACCGTGCATGTGCTGATTATGTTCTTTTTCCTCACAACTGAACAGAGTAGAGAAGATTAGAACAGAGGGAATAAAATTATGCATTGATCAACTAGAAGCAACCTTTAGTTTTTATATAATAAAAAATATGATTCACATATGTAATCTTTATTTGTAATTGAATCAGTGAGATTACTTGTTTCTCTGCTCTATAGCTGTAACTCTGATTGGACAGAAGTGACAAACAACTTCAGTCTTATTACAAAAAAATCAAATGGCAACGAAGCCAGCAAGATTTTTGATTAAAAAACAAATAGAGCAATAACCTTCACATTAAGATGCTTTGTGGTGTTGTGCTGCAGTCACTAGCCTGGGCAATGTATTATCTGACTGGGTATTTTACATGCTGTTTCTTATGCTACTTGATGGACTAATTCTGCCCTGCTGAGCACATTCTGCTCTGTACAGCAATAGATCCACTGCAGCAATCTATACTCTGCATTACTCTCTCTCTCTCTCCCTCCATTTACTCAACCAACAGACCAGCTCTCCTTGTCTTCCTTGTGCTAGCCAGTGGCTACATGTAGCCAATACAATAAATAATAATACAAATAAATGGTCATTTCTGTACATGGGATTGTCAGCTTGCACCCAGATACTTTAGTCTTTCTTCGAGAGCAATAGATTTTTCTATATGGGCTGTCTAACAGCTAATTATCACAGTAGGACTGAGGTCATTTCACTTTCATTCTTATTAATTAAAAATGGAAACACAATCTCAATGTCATTTACTAATGTCAGAGCACAGTCT
The DNA here is from genome assembly GCF_043250625.1 of Sebastes fasciatus. Lineage (NCBI taxonomy): Eukaryota > Metazoa > Chordata > Actinopteri > Perciformes > Sebastidae > Sebastes > Sebastes fasciatus. The sequence continues at coordinate 33,870,260 of NC_133806.1, read as the reverse complement.
TAATTATTTTATGACAGATTGAACGTGACCACCTTCAGAAAGTTTCCCTTTGTCAGACTCTGTATGTCGTAGTCTATGGTATATGTGTGCTTTTTGTTTGGAAGATTGATTGTAGATGTTATTCCTTAATAGACTCAATGAAAATGGATTTTATAGAAAATCCTAATTTTTGTCTGGAGTGTGGTGTAGATGGTCAATGGCTTTTGTGATTGATTTTATTTTATCTTCATTATAATATTTATAAGTTTTATTTCCCATATATAGTAGGGCTGTTAATCAATTAGAATATTTAATCGCGATTAATCGCATAATTGTCCATAGTTAATCGCGTTCAAAATGGACCTTAAAGGGAGATTTGTCATATATTTAATCCTCTTATCAACATGGGAGTGGACAAATATGCTGCTTTATGCAAATGTATGTACATACAGTATTTATTACTGTAAATCAATGAACAACACAAAACAATGACAGATATTGTCCAGAAACCCTCACAGGTACTGCATTTAGCATAAAACAATATGCTCCAATCATAACATGGCAAACTGCAGCCCAACAGGCAACAACAGCTGTCAGTGTGTCAGTGTGCTGACTTGACTATGACTTGCCCCATCTGCATGTGATTATCATAAAGTGGGCATGTCTGTAAAGGGGAGACTCGTAGGTACCCATAGAACCCATTTACATTCACTGATCTGGAGGTCAGAGGTCAAGGGAACCCTTTGAAAATGGACATGACAGTTTTTCCTCGACAAAATTTAGTGTAAATTTGGAGCGTTATTTAACCTCCTTCACTACAAGCTAGTATGACATGGTTGGTACCGATGGATTCATCAGGTTTTATAGTTTTATATGATTACAGTGTCTTCACTTTGGCTTTACAACTTGAGCCGCTACAACCCTAAAAAACGCAAGATGCGTTAATGCCTTAACACAAGTTCATTTAATCACTTGTGGTGTGACCTCAACACCACTTGTTTAAGTGAACTGGCTGCATGAATGACCAGGTTTAAAGTGCTATTGATAACATTGATAACATTCAGCTACAAGATGTCCCATTCTTTCTCTCTATCTCTCTCGTTCCATCGCATTTACTTCACTACAAGTTGTTGCCAGGCATTTACCGTCATTCTCAGCCATTGATCTGTTTTTTCCACACTAACTAACTGACGACGCAGAGATACCACCTGATACCAACGTCGTTTTACTATTGGTTTACAAGCCTTGTTAGAAATGGGAACCAAACGTAAGATATCTTCCAAAGAGATAAACAAAACATTCATTTTGGACCCGCCAAAATTTTTACAATGATTAATTCCCAGTCATAAAATTTCTTTTCAGGAAAAGCCATACTTTTATTTGGCACCACGGATCATACTCCCGATTTTCATCGCCCTCTCACTGTTTCCTCCCGGAGTTACAATTCTCCCGCATTTCTCCAGATTTTCATACAAATGTTCGCACCCTTTTTTTCCTTTTCATTATCTCAACCTGTTTCTAGCACTCTTCAGCGTGTACAAGCCCTACTGTTTCTTCCCGGACAACAATACAGCTACGCCTGATGTCGTTTCGTGGGGGAAGAGAGCTTCCCGTGGTTTGAGCTGTGCTCAGTGCGTGCTGCACCCAAAGTCATGGTGTGGCGCTAGCCGTTGGAAATAACGTGTTTCAGAGCGGAGTGGTGCCGTTGTCACGTTGTGTCTGAAAGGACCTCCCTATTTGGTTTCCAAATTTTGCCTATTTTTGAGGTCTCAAGGTTGGCAAGAATCCTGTGGATGTATATTATTTATTTTTAAATATTCATTTACATTGAAAAGCTCTCAATAAGACCTTTAAAGTTTCATGTTTAAAGATACAGTATGTAGAGATGGATGGAGTTTTTGGAGGACCATGTACAGTAGATTAAAACATGTACCAGTGAATTGGAGGAAAACATTTTACAGTAATACCATAAAATCCTCTCATCACATGAACATGCAGGTATTAGTGGGATGTCAGTGAATATCTGGTGGATGCAGCCAGCGTGATCTCACATAGTCCTCATCACAATTATTAGTAATACATCAGGCTTTTCCACTCATCAATAACCCGCTGCCTCCTGTAGTAACCGCTCTCTTAGACTCTCCAAAGTAATTATTATGCTCTATATTGTCTCAGCGGCTCAATTAAAAACGGGGTTTCTCCTTTAATTTCCTGAAATACCACAAAGGCTTAGAGAAACGCAGGTGATTAACGGTTACTTCCCTGATTTTTTAGTGATTTTATGCCCACACTCATCCCTCATCCCTTTGGCCTTGTTGGAGATTTTTGATCATTTAAGTAATGATAATAATGAAGATTGACAAATAGTTCACCTGGCCTGTTCATGTTATTGTTAACCATAGAATTGTAATGTAATCAACTCTATCAGGACTGAAGAGTGAGTTCAGTTTAGTGCACCAATCATTTAACCAAACTACAGAATCTGAATCATGCATACAGTAAATGTAGGATGAGAACTATGTGAAATAACAGAAAATAACAATATTTCTTTGACTCTTTTGAAGGAAAATGTAAATTCATGACAATATCTGGACTTTATGTTGTAGTATTTCACTACCTGTGTTGATTTAATTCATTTTAATTGAATTAAGGGAAACCTTTCAGGCCTACCAGTGGCTCACAATCATCATCTCTAAGTGAGTCAATTGAAAAAGAGAAAATAAAATGAATAGAATGGGTTTTCCGCAGACTCCAGAGGGAATTATGCAATAGACTAAAAGTGTGCAGTTGTACCTTTTATTGCTTGTACTTTCCTTCTATACTGTACCTTCTTTTCTGAGAGTGTGGAGAGGAAAGAGAGCGAAGTATCACATCTCTGCTGGAAATGACAGAGCTTTTATCTAGTTTATCCCCCCCCCCCTCCTTAAAGTGTTGTTTCCATTCTCACCATTGTCTTCATTACTACTCTGTATTTACTCTTCTTTCCTTCCCTCTAATTCTCTCTCCCCCCGTTGTTGTTGTTGTTGTTGTTGTTGTTCTTCTTCTTCTTCTTCTTCTTCTTCTTCTTCTTCTTCTTCTTCTTCTTCTTCTTCTTATTCGTGGTTAGTGTTTAGATTCTGCTGCTGTGACACACACACACACACACACACACACATACACATACACACAATGCACCATTTACTGAAACTCGACATGCTAAAATGTAAATAACCTGAACTCCGCCTGAACCTCCCCATCCCCTCTACACACACACACACACACACACACACTAATAAATGTGTGCGAGCCCAGATGCTGCACTGTAATTGGCCGCTGTGGCTTCCTGCTGTGGAGAAGATATTTTTAATGCACACACTTAAAGACACACACACACACACACACACACACACACACACACACACACACACACACACACACACACACACACAGTAATCCTTTGCCTCTGCAACATCTGCCACATCCCCCAACACATGTGCTGGTTAAATGCAACCACACACACACACAAACACACACATAGAAGCATCATACACGCACCCAGTGTAACCGTGCAGGCAGCCCCTCCCTGTTTAACCACCAGCTCTGACATCAGTTCTAAATAAAATTATGTGGTTGTTCACCGACAGGCACGACCTCGCCCTCTGAGGCTTCAGCTGCTGCTGCTGCTGCTGCAGTGTTTCCCTTGGATCGGTGCCTGTGCTGTGTGGACAGGCCTCTGGAACAGTGTTTGGATCATGTGACGCTAAACATTTCCACTTCAACTTGTAGTGAGAGGGAACGAATGCTGTTCAAAAAAGTGCTTGACGCCAACATCTATCAGAGCTCAGTAACTATTTTGTGAAATCAGTGGGCTGTGGGTCGCCAGATATTCCCATTTAAACTTCAGTCAGACATCTTTAAATTTATTTCTTACCTGCCTTTTCTCTTCTCATATTCCACCTTCTTCCGTCCTCAACTTTAGCTTCATTTTCACCGTCAGCCTTGTTAACATCAGCTCCTTTTTATGTCAAGTAGACACCATTTCTCTAAAAGGTCATCCCTGTGACTATAGGACCGAAGACACTATTCAATGTTTACCTTCTGTGTTCCTCTCCAGATGTGTTTGGCTAAAGTGAAATAATGTGTGATGTTAAACTTGCTGAAGGCTATTTGAGGTTGGAGCAAAGGAACAAAATAATAATGCATGGCCCCTAATTAGGAAATGGTTGAGGAGAAGCGGCGGCTGATTTCACCTTGTTGACTCTGAGTTAATGACGACTGAGCGCGTAAGAGGGTGAGAGCGAGGTGATATTGTTTAAAATGGCTGAAATTTTCAATTATTTTAACATCATCGATAGGCAGGTATATCGAAATGGCAGGGTTCATTTAATTTATTTAATTTATTTATTTTTATTTTATGTATTTTTAAATTTCATTTAATTTATTTAACTTAATTTAATTTATTGAATTCATTTATGTATTTATTTATTCATCCATTCATTTATTTATTCATTCATTCATTTAAAATCTATTGAGAAACTTTTTATGGATAAAATAACCAGATCTGTTTCTGTCTAATCCAGTGAATTAAATACCTGACAAATCAAGATATCCTTCACAATGATGCAAAAATCATATAAAATTCAGTATTGCCACACAGCAGTCTGGCTCATTGGTTGCTGACAATGTTCTGCATACACCCAGAAATATTGAATTGATACCCAGTACGGTATAAATGGTATGATCCACCCCTAGTAGCTGGTAATAGTGTTTAAATCCTTAATATACAGTCACGGTCTAAATATTGGTTATTCGGAATGTAAGAACATATCTAAAATATCGGGTCTCACGATATCAGGTTATGTGAGACTGTATTGATTCTCAAAAACACTGCATTGGTTTTTAATTCATAGTTTACTTGCAAAGATGATCTCAGTCAATACTTCATTTAATTTGAAAAGAGATGCACAGTAGTGTATGATGTTGGATGTAACAGGGACTGGGAGAAATGCAAATGCAGATCCATCTGTTCTGATTGCATAAAAAACATCAACTTGTTTTACTCAGATTTCCTGTGTATGGTGGTGTGTTCTTTATACCATGAGTTTTCCTCAAATTAGATATAAAGAAAATCTCAATATATCGTCTTGCTTACAGTATGATACATATCATATTACAATACACAGCCCTATTGGTTATTTTTTTCTCTAAAACAATGAATTAGTATGAGAGGGAGATACGTGTGAAGAAGCTTTGATTTCTAAAAGATTTATTATGTTTTCTGTTAAATTACGGAACGTGAGAAAGCCTTATTATTTAAAGTCCGAGAGGCGGTACTGCTTTGTCCGAGTTGGGGGAGAGATCGTCCCTCCATCTCTCTATGAGCATTTACTATCTACTAACCTTACTAGTTAAGAGAGACAGAGGGAGGGAGGGGGCGAGCAAAGAGAGAGAGAGAGAGAGAGAGAGAGAGAGAGAGAGAGAGAGAGAGAGAGAGAGAGAGAGAGAGAGAGCGATGGATGTATCAAACAGCAGCCCCCTGCTGAGCGGGGAATGGAAAAGCTGCTGGCACCAACATGAATATTTCAGCAGATAGCTACAGCTCTCTGTACCCCTCTCTCTCTCTCTCTCTCTCTCTCTTTCTCTCTCTCTCTCTCTCTCTCTCTCTCTATCTATCTCTCTCACCTTTTCCTTCTCTCCACTTCCCTCCCTCTTAACCCTCCACCACCCACCCCACTGCTCCTCTCTCCCTTTACTCTCTTGTGGAGTGGACAGTGATAATGAAGAGAGTGATAGAGATGGAGAGAGTGAGACAGAGAGAGAGAGAGAGAGAGAGAGAGAGAGAGAGAGAGAGAGAGACCTCCTCAGACTGAATTCTGGGTAGCCAAATCAGAAAATGGCTCCTGAATATAAATCTGTGAAAGCAGCAGCAGCAGCAGCAGCAGCAGCAGAGTGTTGCCTCAACTTGGCTGCTTCCCCAACCCCCCCCCCTCTCCCCCTGCTAGACACTTGTGATGGTTTGGCCTGAGGTAGTTAGACAATAAAAACACAACAAATGGAACAAAACAAATATCAGCAGGCGGGGAGTTTCTCTGGAGACCTAAATAGATTTTTAACTGCTATTTTTTTTTCTCAATAATTTAACAACTTCTTTCCTTATCTGCTTTTTATTTTTAGCAATCTTGGTATTTAGAGTGTGGTTGTGTATTCAAATGCAAGTCTGTAGTGCCGGTCTGTGTATTGGGGCGATGATAAAGACTAATGCTTCATCAATAGAAATCCTTTGATCAGTAATAACTAATGTTTCTGATAATTGCAAATAGCTACAGTACAAAATTTGGATGCGCAATGCAGAATATAAAGGTGAGCTGTTGCCTGGAGGAGCAGTCTGTGTGATCTGTAGTTTTTTGCAACAACAACAAAAAAAATAAAGCGCTGCTGAAAATTTGTCTAGAAAGTGTACGTTTTAAGTTTGAGTAAAACAAGTCACTTGAGATTGGGAAAATCATTTGAATAATATTCAGACTTGATCTATGTCTAGCTCGTATTTTTGGCATCATACCCAAAATAAACAAAACCCTTGGGTTGCCGGGAGTTTGTCATCAGAAACTTTTAGGGAATAGGGGATTTAATGTGTCTCATGCATCACATTTAGAGAGCTTCTGCCACTGATTCGTTACGAGTTGAACCATCACCTAAAAAATTGAATTATAAAATAGTTTCTTAACGATATCTATCTGATTAACTGGTAAGAAAGCAGATTATTGTATTTTTCCATTTGGGCCTTTGGTGTGGTTGACGTGAGAAGAGAAATTATTTAAATTTACAATCTCCATCTATTTCAAGTCTCAAGTAGGGTAAAATGTGACACCTACAATGAACCTATAAAGGAAAGTGGAACACCACTTGAGGCCATAATGGTTTATCATAATGGATCTATTCCCCCCCGCTCGGCTTGTTTTGTTGTATCAGCCTATTGTTTGGGCTAATTCACTCTGTTTCTGTTGGGATTATAACAGAGGCGTTGCTGATAGTGCCAATATAATCAGCCAGCCAAATAGCCTCCAACCTGGATATACTGTACAGATACAGCCTCGTTATTTCTGTGTTTTTCTCCATCAGTGTCTGTGCCAACGTGTCTAAAGCTGGCTGACAGTTATTTGGATAGCAATAAGTTGATCCTACACTTCCCATGATGCAAATCTTTTCCCTCCATGTCTGTAATTCAAACTTCACATCACCAAATCTGTAGTCTTTACGTCCAAGCCAAGACAACCCTGATGACATTGTCTATTCTCAGATTTTAGAAAGCGCCAACCGGGCACAGAAGACATTGATGAGACCTTTAAATATAAACAGTATGATTAGATCAGATCTGGTGAGTGGAGGATGTGCGTTGTACCGAAGAAAGCATGATGAAACTATAAGTTGATTTGAAGGAAAACTATTACTATAAAATAAACAATTTTTCATAATACGTAATAATAATAAATAAACAGCTTTTTTTCATCCCAAAAAATAAATAAGAATTAAAGGTCACCTATTATGCAAAATGCACTTTTCCATGTCTTTTAAACATCAATATCTGTCCCCAGTGTGTCTACAAGTCACCATAGTATCATAAAAGACCATCCTCTCTCTTTTTCTCCTGCTCCGTTTGTCCGGAAATGGGTGTCGAAAAACGCTGCGCAGCTTTTCCTTCTCTTCTGACGTCGTTTGAGAAATGCAAGCCATGTAAGGGTTTCCTGGTCGAACCAGAGCAGAACCTTCAGTAGCTGACCCCGCCCCACAGCGCGTCACTGTCTCTCCTCCTCAACCGAACTTGAGCAAAGTAGCTCCTACTGTTAGTCTGCAAGAACCAGCAGAACAGGCTTCATGTACTCCCATCATCTAAATATAACATGTTCTTTCACAAAGGCTTTATGTAATTACACTGTTTAAACAGATGATATTTATATATTATATATATTTGATGTCATGCATGTAGAAGAGTACAGGTAGTAAATAGTGACTTGTAAGCAACACAACACATTTCTGTTTCACAGTCAAACTTTATTTGAGTTGACAGATGACAATATTAATTATTCACAGCATTTGTAATCATCTCACCTGCAGTTATGTTAACATGGTACAGGAGAAAGTCTTCAGCTCTGGTAAACTATGGTAAGCTAAGCTCCGGTGGTCTGTAGTCATGGTAACACAGAGACAGCTCCTACTGTAAATAATATACCATTACTCTGATCTTCCATACATTTATCTTTTAGCAGAAATAATGAACTGACTACTGTTTCACATCTTCTATTTTCCACCCTGATGGTCGCTGTGTTTACACACCGTGTCATAGCGGTAGCATGTAGCTAACCCGTTAGCATGTAGTTACATGCTAACGGGTTAGCTCTGTATCTCCCATCCGCTCTCAGCTATCTGCTCTCAGCTGTCTGCTCTCCTCTGGGATGATTCTGTCGGTCATTTCTCACAGATGGATCTGTAAAGACAAACGTAAAACAGAGTGTATGTTTACGGTTTACAGAGTTGATGCATGAGGTAAACACTGAGCTAACCAACAGAGCTATAAACAGCATTATTTACCTGAGAGAAACCGTCAGGAAAAACTGGAATCTGGACCGCAGATGTTCATCATTTGTCGCCGATTTCTGATCAGATTCCTCCGGTCACGTGCGCTGGGTGAAGTTTCTGGTTTATAAACTTTAAAGTGGTTTATAAACTTTATTCTAGCTCCTCTCTCTCCAGAGCTTCTCCGGGAGGGAGGGGGAGATAGTGACGCTGTGTTGTTGAGGACGTTTGATTGACAGAAAACGCTGACCAATCAGAGCAGAGTGGGAGGAGACAGGCTGTGAATCAGGGGTTTTCAGACAGAGGCTGAATTAGGCTCTGAGGCAGGCAGACTCAGGCTGCAGTATGAGAAGAATAAAGGGTTTTTTGAACATTGCAGCATGTAAAAATGTTCTAGTGCAACATTAAAATACATCTATGAACCTGGAAATGAGCATAATATGTGACCTTTAAATAAAATACAACCCCTTGTTTGCAGCTGACTCTCAAGTGACAGAAAACAAATACAATTTCCTTTTGAATGTGCCAAAGTCATAGCAAGCACTGAGGTAGTCACCATGAGTTGTCTGTGTTTTCGACTTACAACTTTAACCCTTTCACAGTGTGTTTTCACTTCATCAAAGGTAAATGTAACATTTTGGTCGCCTAAAAATGTTTTATTCAGCGCTTTTGTCACTTCTGGTTGCAAATAACCAAGATGCCCGCCGTCAAAATGCCAAACTCA